>NC_057808.1:413903072-414203072 GCF_018294505.1 Triticum aestivum | reverse complement strand
GGAAGTCGACGAGCTCGCCTTCCTATTTACTGTCCAAGTTCGCCCCAATGACAGCGAACCTCTCCGGGTTCTCCGGGTCCAGAGGTATCTTCTTCGTCTCTTTGGCAGGCTGGAAGGAGCCCTGCGCATCACAATCTTTGGGGTTGGGGGACAGGGCCGGCTGCTTGCCGGCCATGGCCACAACCCGCTCCAGTATCTTCTTCTCTTCTGCCACCACGAGGGACTCGGCCAGCCGGCTGCTGGCCATGGCACACTCGATGGACTTCTTGTAGTCGCCGGCTACCGTGATGATCCCCTTCGAGCTCGGCATCTTCATCTTCAGGTAGGCGTAGTGGGGCACAGCCATGAACTTGGCCAGAGCAGGTCGGCCAAGCAGAGCATGATAGGGGCTCTCCAAATCTACTACCTCGACCCAGATCGCTTCTCGGCGAAAATGATCTTTGTCTCCGAAGAGAACATCCATTTTAATCTTTGCCGATTGGGGAGCAAGACAAGCCGGGGACGATACCATGGAAGACGGTGCGGCTCAACATAAGCTGCTTCGCCTTGATGTTCAGCTTCTCCATGGTATCACGGTACAGTATGTTGATACTGCTTCCGCCGTCTATTAGGACGTGGGAGAATCGGGCAGCTCGCCTCTCCGTCGCGAGGGTGACATCCAAGACCATTGCATAGGAGCCAGGGGATGGCATCACCTCTGGGTGGTCGGCCTGGCTCCAGCTGATTGGCTTCTCTGACCAGTGCATGAACTCGGGGGCGCCAGAGGCGACTGCATTAACTTCTTGATGCTGTCGGCGCCGACTACGCTTGTCGTCGGCTTGACTGGTGAAGACGACGTAGGCGGCGTGCTCTTCAGGGAATTCGTCTTGGATGGCGCCGACTGCCGGCCGAGCCGCCGGCTGCTGGGGGGCTGGAGGCGGCGGACCGGGAGGCGGAGGCGGCAATAACCCTTCGCCCTTGGTGATGCGGGTGAGCCAATGGCATTTTCGGGTTGTGTGGTTGGACGGCTTCGCGCCGCTGTGGAACTTGCAGGGGGCGTCAAGAGCCTGCTCGTAAGAGAAAGCCGGCTGCCAAGCCGGCCTGCCACCCTTCTTCTTGGGAGCGGGCCGCTCTTCGGGCTGCTCATCTTCAACTGTGGCCACCTGCCGACTGGTGGAAGTCGGCATGGGGGCCTTGCGCTTGTGATCGTTCTGGTAGGGGCGCCGATTAGGGTCGCCCGCCGGCGTCTTGGGAGCCGGAGCAAACACCTTTCCCGAGGCGTCTACTCGAAGCTCGGTCTTCATCGAGGAGTCGGCCGTGGCGTACTTGTCCGCGATGACCAGCAACTCGTCGAGGGTAGCCGGCTCGTCGCAGAGGAGTCGGTGCTTGAGGAGGGTGCCCTCTCGGCACCCGGCGGTGAAGTACTCGATGGCCTGAACCTCGTGCACCCCCTCGCAGGAGTTGCGGAGCTCGGCCCACCGCGTGAGGTAGTCGCGGGTCGACTCGTTGGGGCCTTGGACGCAGAGGGAGAGCTGGCGAGGCTTGGGAGGCCGCTTGTAGGTGCTGGTGAAGTTGCGGACGAAGACTTCCGTGAAGTCCAGCCAACTGTTGATGCTGTAGGGCTTGAGGCTGTTGAGCCATGTGCGCGCCGTGCCTTGCAGCATGAGGGGGACGTACTTCACGGCGACGCGCCGATTGCCGTTGGCTATGCTGACAGCCGTGGAGTAGTCGATGAGCCAATCTTCCGGCTTCACTGAGCCGTTGTACTTGGGCGTGTCTCTGGGGAGCGAGAACCCTTTGGGGAAGGGCTCGTCGCGGATGCGGGGGCCAAAGCATGGCGGGCCGACATCGTCTTCTTCTTCTAACGCCAAGGATCGAGCAAGGCGGTCGATCCGGTGGCGGGCGTCGTTCTCGCCGACTCCTTCTCGGCGGCCGAGTCGGTCGCCAAGAGTCGGGTGCGTGATAGGCGGCGGGGTGAGACGTCTTTCTCTTCGAGGCGGGGGAGGAGGCAGATTTCCTTGGCGTTCCACCGCTCGAGGGCGGCCTTCCGCGTCGCGCTCGATGGTGATGCGAGTCCGGCTGCGGCTGGCAGCCGGCTCCTTGTCTTTCTTCTGGCGGGCGCCGCTCGCAGTCGGCGAGCGGGACGTCGCGGCGTGCTCCCGGCGCGGGGGATGACTATCAGCACGGGCGCCGGCTTCGTGCCGTTCTGCAGCCGCGTCGATCAGCTGCTGGATCCGTCTTGTCATGTAGGGGAGCTCATCGGCTCCCAGCCCATTGAGCTCTTCTGCGGCCGCCTGAGCGGCTCGCAGATTCTCGAGCGGGGTGGCATAGACGGGGCGATCTGCCCCCAGCATGCTGGCGACGGCCGCGCCGCGCTTCTGGACGAAGCCGGCTCGGGCCGCTAGGCGGCGGCGTACCGAAGGCGGCGCGGTCGACTTCGCGCTGGTGGGCCTCGGTGAGGCTTCTCATGGAGGCTATCTTCTGGCCTTCCGCGATGAGGGCGAGGCGGCGTGCCTCCAGGCTCTCGGTGTCGGCATCGGCCGGGATGGGGACGGAGAGGTCGTGCATCGCCGCTTGCAGGGCGTCGTGGGTGTTCTCGCCCGAGTTGGCGACGTGGCTGATGACCAACACTTCGGTGACAGCGCTGCTGCCATTATCAGCTCGAGGGAGAGGGTCGTCGAAGACCACCACGTCGGAGGGGTAGGCATCGAGCGATGCCGTGTCGGAGTCGACGAGCATCGGGTCGGTGGAGCCGACCGACTCCATATCTGCAGCAGGCTCGCTAGATACGTGAAGCTGGTCGAGGAGGCTGACGAGGCGGCTCTCGGGGTAGTCCGTGCCTGCGTCGGACGCAGGCTCATCGGAGATGCGAGTCTCGCCGAGGAGATCAGCGAGGCGGCTCGCTGCGCAGGCGTCGTCGACGCCCTGCGGCGCATCGAGGCAAACGCCATCGGGCGCAGCAGGCTGGCTGCGCTCGTGGGGGAGGAAGAGGGTTCCCGTCCAGAACAGGTCTCCGGACGACGGTGCACCTGGCCCCACGGTGGGCGCCAAATGTCGGGTGGTAGGCGCGACATATGCCAACGGGTGGCTTATCATTGTGGGTGCCAATAAGACATCGCCGGTGCCTGGAAACGGGATGAGGCGAAGACATGCACGCCGGCGGATCTTACCCAGGTTCGGGGCTCTCCGAGGAGATAACACCCCTAGTCCTGCTCTGCGGGGTCTCCGCATGATCACTAGATCAGGAAAAGTAACTACAATCGCTCCTAGAGCTGTTCGGTTCAAGGGAGAAGAAGAACAAGGCTAGCTCTTGCTTCTCTCTCTCTATGGTGTGTGTGCTGTGCTCAGAAGCCAACCCTTTGCATGGGTGCCCCGGGGGGTTTATATAGGCCTACCCCCCGGGGGTACAATTGTAATCCGGCTGGGCACTGGTCCCAGCCGTCAGTGTCTATGCTCGCCGGCTTCTCCGCCGGCTGTTGGGGCCCGCCGACTGGTGGGTCCCGCCGGCTGCCGGCCTCTCGGTCGACAGGCCGGCCCCACCACCTAGGGTCTTGTCGGCGGCTGCTTACTGTAGCCTCGCCCCTGATGACGAGGACTTCGTTGAGGTAAGCGTGGCTACAGTGGGCCGCCTCGAGGGCTCTCACTGTAGCCTCACCTCGTCTTGTCTCCTTAATGTGGCACATGCTTCGAGGGAGGGGGTAGCCGACTTCTGGGGGCCGGCTACGCCCTTGGCCGACTGGGGGAGGCCGGGCCGCCTCCGCGCCTCTCTCTGGCTGAAGGGGCCCGCCGCCCGTGGGCCGTACCGGCGCCTGTCGTGGGTGACGTTGAGGCCAGCATGGCTACAGTGCCGAGCCGGACGGGAGATGGCCGCCCCGTACAGCGTCCTGTGGCCATGCCTGCCTCGGGCTTCGGGGGTAGTGGGCCGCACTGTGGCAACACCCCGTCTTGTCACCGTTATGTGGGTGTAGTTTTGGTGGTTGCGGTCTTGGCCGGCTTCTTGGAGTCGGCGCTCTTCGTGGCCGGCTTCGGGAGGTCGGCATCCTCTATGGCCGGCTTCCTGGAGTCGGCCGCCCCTTGGTTATCCTGGGGGGAGGTTGCTGAGGCTGGGTCGCCTTCCGAGAGTCGGCTTCAGAGGTAGCCGGCCAGGGAAGGCGTTCCAATGCTTGAAATGCTCGAAGGCCCAAATGGCCTGATAATTTTCTGAAGAGCCAAGGGCAGTCGGTTAGGCTACCCGTGGCTATTTACTCCGACAGAAATGCTAAAAAATGTTGAGGGGCACAACTTATTTATTTCATATGGTCAAGCCATACATGCGTGATTTTGGATGAAAAGAACTTTGAAAACAGGGCGGTCTTGACATCGGGTTTATTGGCCCGAGCCGCTTTCTGCGGCATGTCTGCATCTTCATGTTGTCGACCAGCGTATCTTCGTTGATGGGGAAGTTGGTATAGGCTGCCTGCGACCTCGACCGTTTTATGTGCTTCATGATTCAGACGGTCGAGTCCTTTGAAGAGGTCCACGCACTACAACAAAATACACTTCCGTGATGATACGTGTTTGTCACAGTAGGTCGCATTTTTTGTCATGCATGTACATCCATGGCAATTTTATGACAGAATCAAGATAGTCATACATGTGCTGTTGTAGAAGTGTTCCATGACATTACCAAAATTATCATCACGGAAGTGTCCACTTCCATGACAATAAATTGTGCGTCACAGAAGTGCTTTCGTCAAGGGAGACCACCGTAACGGATAGCCGTTAAGCTACCGGGTCCGGTTTTGGATCCGATAACCCGTTAACAGTCCGGACCAATGGGGATTTTCCATGTGTAAAATCATCATTGGCCGGAGGAAACACATGTTGCCTCACTGTTGGGATAGATGTCATCCACTCATTGGACAGGAGGCGCCTATGAGAGGTCGACACGTGGCACGGCCCAATAGTGGCCCATTCCGATGAAAAAGGCCGGCCCAGTAAAAATTAGCAGGCCGACCCATATAAAGCCTACTTGTGTCAGGTCCATTTAAGCCCACGACCCATATGAGATATGCCAATTTGGCCCGTCAACGGCCCGTTAAAGATTTGACACCATTGCAGCCCATCGTCAGTTCGAGCCTGTTAACAACCCGCTATATATTTGGGCTCAATATCGGCCCGATGAGATTTCGGCCTGTTAACGGCCCATTCAATGGATGGGCCAATTTACACGATGTACATCTTTTGGCCTTTTAACGACCCATTTAAATGTTGGGCTAATTTCCGGCCCGGTGTGTCTTTCAGCCTGTTGACGGCCGATAAATCAGTTGGGCCATTTGTAGTCGGACCTGAGTTTCGGCCTTTTAGCGACTCATCTTTCTAAAAGAGAGATGAGTAAGAAACATGTAGAAAATATGATTGGAATGCTATAAAATTTCATGATGCGAGGATACGCACACGCTTCTTAGAATGGAGTTGACATTCTTTTGCTGGACTGGAGCGGACTAGTTCTTTGGTCACTGGAATCTGCTTATTATTAGTGGGAGTTGGGTTTCTCTATGCTGGAGCAGTATCTATGAAAAATGGAGTTGGTTTATTATCTCCTGGCATTTGGATCTTTTGCAAAGACCTGGTTTGTAACCCTTCAGATTCTAACAGAATCGTCTTCCCCTTGCATGCCTTATATAGAAGAATGGTGCTTCAATTATAAAACATGCTACAACAGAGATGGAATAGGTACTGAAGAATAGAAAGGCATGACATATTGACATGTATTCCCTCCATCCGGAAATAAATGGATGGGTCTAGGCGTATTTCAGTTCTAGATACATCCAGTTTTATCCATTTCTGTGACATGTAATCCGGACGGTGGGAGTATGATGTAAGATCTAGGGATACGACAGGACAACACAGTAAAAAAACACTGAAAACCCACTGCAGACCCAAAGTATTCAAACCCACTGATATGAGATAGTACACTCATGCTTCTCAGGATGCAAAACTACCAGGCAGTTTTCCCTACAAAAATCAACATTGTGGCCTTTAATCATATGTTTTGCTACAACTAAATTTAGATCAGATAAAGGTTGGATTCACGCCGATTAACAAAATACATGCTGATGTAAAAATATAGTGATATACAATAGGTACTTACATCTGCATTGGAGCATAGAGAATTCCTGCAAGAATCTTTCCTCACAGACGATACCAGTGCAGAAATTCTTCTATCCGTTAAGCTTATTTTCTAAAAGAGAGATGGGTAAGAAACATGTAGAAAATATGATTAGCATGCTATAAAATTTCATGATGCAAGGATATGAACATGCTTCTTAGAATGGAGTTGACATATTTTTGCTGGAATCTGCTTATTATCAGTACGAGTTGGGTTTCTCTGTGCTGGAGCAGTATCTATAAAAACTGGAGTTGGTTTATTATCTCCTGGCGTTTGGATCTTTTGCAAATACCTGGTTTGTAACCCTTCAGCTTCTAACATAGTCGTCTTCCCCTTGCATGCCTTGTATAGAAGAATGGTGCTTCAATTATAAAACATGCTACAACAGAGAGATGGAATAGGTACTGAAGAATAGAAAGGCATGACATATTGACATGTATTCCCTCCATTCGGAAAAAAATGGATGGGTCTAGGCGTATTTCAGTTCTAGATACATCCTTTTTTATCCATTTTGGCAACATGTAATCCGGACAGAGGGAGTATGGTGTAAGAGCTAGGGATACGACAGGACAACACAGTAAAAAGACACTAGTTGAATGTAAAATTGTATGCTAGTGGAATACGTACAGAAAAAACTAAGGCAACATACACGTGTATTATTGGGAAACTAAGATGGCATTGCAATAGAGCACTAGAACAACACTTCAATGTAAAAAAACATGGTATGGTAGACAGATGAAGTACATACTGATGAATAACAATGCGTAATATATTCAGAAGCATGATGTGCAAATTAAGCAGATGGCATTGCGATAGACTAGAATGACAGTACTTGAATTTGAAAACATGTTATCATGAATGGAATAGGTACTGAAAAACAGGAAGGCATGACATATTTACATGCATGATCAGCATGGTAAGCACATGGCATTGCAACAGAGTAGATACACTCCAGGACATTATATGCATGTTGTACCCATACCACGGGCCAAGTTAGAGCAAAGACCTTGTGGGGTGAAGAGGATTCAACATCTTTCTGCAAGTCTTCTGAAGAACTGCCTTTACATGTTCCATCATATTGGGTATCACTGACATCAAGTTTATTGGCCTTTACATTGCTCCGTGAGGTTCTTGTGGATATATCAGTGTGTGCAATTATATCTGACATGCATGGAAGACAACTAGTAGGTAGATTTATGTAATGAGTGCCTGTAGGAGACGACATAAATAGTAGGACTGGGGTTAACTAGCAGCAACAGGTCTCAAAAACTAAAGGGAGAACACAGATGAAAGCTATAGTATATGTATCGTTTGTACTCGAGATTAACTAGATGGCACACAAAAGTATTAAAGAACAACATAGGTAATACTAGAAGTGGTATAATACTATAATCACCAGCCTGTGGGATAGCATTGAATGATGGATGATAACTATGGAACAACGTACCTAAAGAGCAAGTATCTTAGCTGAACTATGGAACAACATTAACTCCTGAACAAGACCCATAAGAGATCAGCATGAATATACAGTGAAATGTGATAATCTATTTTCCATGCTTAGATGAATAACAAAGCCATAAATGTTGCACACAAGTAAGATGAGGGTACAACCTATCTGGCCGCCATCCATAGGAGTGAGCATCATGTGCTGACTTGTCGATGGCCCTGCAGTTGTTGTGGCTTTCCATGTCGGGCATGCGCATTCGATGCAGGGAACTGTTGAGTGGGGACTATAGCTCCCTTCTGGTGTATGCTTCCCTTGTTGGAGCAGCTGCGGTGAGTCCGGAGACGGTGTGGCTGAAGATGCAAATAACGCATAATGTTAAGAATGACACATCTCTTTGATCTGAAGAAATACACTAAGAGATCAACAGCAAGGTACGAGAGTGGTGACACGTCTGTTGACTGAAGACTAAATTGGGGTCACACGATTTTATTTTATTTTGGTACTGTCCGATCTACGTCGGATGGCTTGATGCCCGTCTTGTGCCTCCCGGCTGACACTGTTAGGAATCTGCCCCGAAGAGCTAGCGACCAATGGCAGAGGAGCCTGCCTGCGCCGTCCGTGGCCCTAGCCAAAACCCCGCTCCCCGCCCCACCGCATTGTCGTGGTTGCGCCGCCCCCGGGCCAATCCACAAAGACTCCCCGTCATCCAGATCCGGCGGCGGCAGTACCTTGAACCCACGCAACTCTAAGATAGCCATCTAAGCGCTGATTCCGCGGCAAACTTGCGGCCCCACACCCTTACGTTAGACACCAGCCAACCAGCAGCCTAGGAGCTCCGCCGCCTCGAGGCGTGCTGCTTCCCATTGGGAATCGATTGGCCCAAAATAAAAATTCAGACAACTGATGCCTAAATAAAGTGATTTGAGATGAGGGTGCGACCTATCTGGCGGCATGGTGAAGTAGGCAGGTCAAGCTACCGAGTCGGTGAGGCCGGCGCGGTTGCGGTGGCGACCGGCGGCAGGGAAACAGTGATGTCGAGACGGTCGACGGCTATAGGGAAGTAGTGCCGGGACTCTGGACGGATCCGAAGTTGGAGCCGCTCCGGCGCCGTGAACAACAGCGGGGGTGAATCGGCTCCGGTACGGTTCACGCGGTCGTCGTTGAGGCAGCTCCAGCAGGATGGAGTAAGAGGTACCCGGCCCAGTGCATGACGGCAAATGGACAGCGTCTCCGGCATTCGGGAGGAGGGCGGCTGTGAAATTGGTGCGGTGGGGGCACCATGGAGGAGGGGCTGGGGTTTCGCGGCTCGGGAGAAGGGAGCTTCCGCGGACAAGGTGATTTGGCGCCCACGAGGTATGAATGGGGGGGATTGGGAGGGGAGTGGAACCATATTTTACGGATGCATTTGTCTGAAATGTGAGGGGGAGTTACAGTTCTACCCCCGCCTTTAGGCTTCTTGGCTTGGGTCTATGTACTGAGGGTCGGGGATAGTAGAGTAACTTTGCTTCTCCCCAAATAGTGGGCGGGAGCGATTTCAGGCAAGGAGGGCATGTTTTGAAATATAGTGGGCGCGAGCGATTTCGGGCGAGGAGAGCGTGTTTTGAAATAGTGGGCGCGAGCTATTTCGGGTGAGGAGAGCGTGTTTTGCCGACCATGGTTTATGAATTATTCGACATATGTCATTTCGGCCAAGGAGAAGGCGCGCTTGGATGAAGTTACGAACCTACCCTCGATGTACAACGGGCCAATTGATGCTTGTCCCACATACGACGGTAATTTTGCGTCTCCCGTTTATTTGCTCGGGCGAATGCCACCGAGCAGAGGATGTTTAACGGTTCGTTCAAAATTTGGGAGAACGAGTATCCACGTCTACCTTACCAAGTCGATTCAAATCAAATTTTGAAATATTAGCTTGCCACTTCTTTTTTAGATGGAGAGATGATGCTCGGGAGTAATGTGTTTTTACATGCTCGTTGCTAGCGATTTACTATATGAAAAATAGTTGACCCACTCAAAAACGGGAATCAAACCCAAAATGAAATATCTCGATTCAATGAAATAGCTCGTTCACCAGGTCAAAATAGTGAACTAAATCAAAATTTGAACACCTCAATCAAGTAGCATGTTGTACAGTATTATAGTACTCCATGAACATGTTGAATGTCGAATTAATGAACTTGTTTGATATACGCATATATCCGTTCATGTGTGGATTGCAGACAACATGTTCTCCAATTTAAAATTTTGAATGCAAGTTTATATCAAAACATGGTCTATATCAGTCTTTGATGCATAAAACGCGACCTCCCCCTCTCCCAGACTACTGCTCTCTCTCTCTCTCTCTCTCTCTCGCTCTCTCTCTCTCTCTCCGACAATCTTCAATTCTGTCGCACGCATCCAACACACAAAACTTGTTGGTCCCTCTCGCTTTCTCTCCATCTCTCTCTCTCTTTTTGTGTGTGGGGGGGGGGGGGTCTTTCTAGTTCGCATGCATATATACTCCATCTATAGGTCTCTCTCGTACACTATGTATGATTTGATACGTCCATTTTGCATCATGATTTTATATTGATATTTATTGCATAATGTGATGTTATTGCACATTATGTCACAATACTTATGCCTATTCTCTCTTATTTTACAAGATTTATATGAAGAGGGAGAATGCCGGCAGCGGGAATTCTGTGCTGGCAAAGGAGCAAATATTAGAGACCTATTCTGCACAACTCCAAAAGTCCTGAAACTCCACGGAAGTTATTTTTGGAATTAATAAAAAATACTGAGCGAAGAAAGTACCAGAGGGGGCCACCCACCATCCACGAGGGTGGGGGCGCGCCCCCTGCCTCGTGGGCCCCCTGGTAGGCCTCTGGTGTCCATCTTTGGCTATATGGTGTCCTTCACCCTGGAAAAAATCATAAGCACGGTTGCGGGACGAAACACCGCCGCCACGAGGCGGAACCTTGGCGGAACCAATCTAGGGCTCCGGCGGAGCTGTTCTGCCGGGGAAACATCCCTCCGGGAGGGGGAAATCATCACCATCGTCATCACCAACGATCCTCTCATTGGGAGGGGGTCAATATTCATCAACATCTTCACCAGCACCATATCCTCTCAAACCCTAGTTCATCTCTTGTATCCAATCTTTGTATCAAAACCTCAGATTGGTACCTGTAGGGTGTTAGTAGTGTTGGTTACTCCTTGTAGTTGATGCTAGTTGGTTTACTTGGTGGAAGATCATATGTTTAGATCCATTATGCATATTAATACCCCTCTGATTATGAACATGAATATGATTTGTGAGTAGTTACGTTTGTTCCTGAGGACATGGGAGAAGTCTTGCTATAAGTAGTCATGTGAATTTGGTATTCGTTCGATATTTTGATGATATGTATGTTGTCTTTCCTCTAGTGGTGTTATGTGAACGTCGACTACATGAAACTTCACCATTGATTGGGCCTAGAGGAAGGCATTGGGAAGTAATAAGTAGATGATGGGTTGCTAGAGTGACAGAAGCTTAATAGTTTATGTGTTGCTTCGTAAGGGGCTGATTTTGATCCATCTGTTTCATGCTATGGTTAGGTTTACGTTAATACTTCTTTTGTAGTTGCGGATGCTTTCAATAGGGGTTAATCATAAGTGGGATGCTTGTCCAAGGAAGGACAGCACCCAAGCGCTGGTCCACCCACATATCAAATTATCAAAGTACCGAATGCGAATCATATGAGCGTGATGAAAACTAGCTTGGCGATAATTCCCATGTGTCCTCGGGAGCGTTTTCCTTCATATAAGAGTTTGTGCAGGCTTGTCCTTTGCTACAAAAAGGATTGGGCCACCTTGCTGCACTTTATTTACACTTGTTACTTGTTACCCGTTACAAATTACCTGATCACAAAACTATCTGTCACCGATAATTTTAGTGCTTGCAGAGAATACCTTACTGAAAACCGCTTGTCATGTCCTTCTGCTCCTCGTTGGGTTCGACACTCTTACTTATCGAAAGGACTACGATAGATCCCCTGTACTAGTGGGTTATCTAGACTCTTTTCTGGCGCCATTGCCGGGGAGTGAAGCGCCTTTGGTAAGTGGAATTTGGTAAGGAAAAATTTATATAGTGTGCTGAAATTTATTGTCACTTGTTACTATGGAAAGTAATCCTTTGAGGGGCCTGTTCGGGGTATCTTCACCCCGACCAGTAGAGCCAAGAGTTGCTCCTCCACCTGCTGAACCTACTGAAAATGTTTACTTTGAAATTCCTTCGGGTATGGTAGAGAAACTGCTAGCTAATCCTTTTACAGGAGATGGAACATTGCATCCTGATTTACACCTAATCTATGTGGATGAAATTTGTGGATTATTTAAGCTTGCAGGTATGCCCGAGGATGTTATCAAGAAGAAGGTCTTCCCTTTATCTTTGAAGGGAGAGGCATTGACATGGTATAGGCTATCTTATGATATGGGATCATGGAACTACAACCGATTGAAATTGGAATTTCATTAGAAGTTTTATCCTATGCACCTTGTTCATCGTGACCGTAATTATATATATAATTTTTGGCCTCGCGAAGGAGAAAGCATCGCTCAAGCTTGGTGGAGGCTTAAGTCAATGTTATATTCATGCCCCAATCATGAGCTCTCAAGAAAAATGATTATTCAAAATTTTTATGCTCGGCTTTCTCTCAATAATCGCTCCATGCTCGATGCTTCTTGTACTGGCTCTTTTATGATGAAGACTATTGAATTCAAATGGGATTTATTGGAAAGAATTAAAGACAACTCTGAAGACTGGGACCTCGACAAAGGTAAAGAGTTAGGTATAACACCTAAGTTTGATTGTGTTAAATCTTTTATGGATACCGATGCTTTTCGTGAATTTAGCACTAAATATGGACTTGACTCTGAGATAGTAGCTTCTTTCTGTGAATCATTTGCAACTCATGTTGATCTCCCTAAGGAGAAGTGGTTTAAATATAATCCTCCCATTGAAGTAAAAGTAGTTTCACCTATTGAGGTTGAAGAAAAGACTATCACTTATAATGACCCTATTGTTCCTACTACTTATGTTGAGATACCACCTTTCCCTGTTAGAATAAAGGATCATGCTAAAGCTTCAACTGTAGTCAAAAAAAGTAATATTAGGGCACACAAACACCCTGAGCAATTAAAGTTGAACCTAATATTGCTATGGTTAATGATCTCTTGGCTGATAATATTGATGGGCATGTTATTTATTTCTGTGAGGAAACTGCTAGAATTGCTAAACCTGGTGCTAAAGATAAACATAGACATGTTGTAGGCATGCCTGTAATTTCTGTTAAAATAGGAGATCATTGTTATCATGGCTTATGTGATATGGGTGCTAGTGCTAGTGCAATACCTCATTCTTTATACGAAGAAATTATGCATGATATTGCACCCGCTGAGTTAGAAGGTATTGATGTTACAATTAAGCTTGCCAATAGAGATACTATATCACCGATTGGGATTGTTAGAGATCTTGAAGTCTTGTGTGGGAAGGTTAAATATCCTGCTGATTTTCTTGTTAGTGGTTCCCCACAAGATTGCTTTTGTCCCATTATATTTGGTAGACCCTTCTTGAACACTGTTATTGCTAGGATAGACTGCAAAAAGGATATTGTTACTATTGGTTTGGGAGATATGTCTCATGAATTTAACTTTGCTAAATTTCGTAGACAACCCCGTGATGAGGAATTGCCTAATAAGGATGAAATTATTGGTCTTGCTTCTATTGTCGTGCCTCCTAATGACCCTTTAGAACAAAATTTGCTTGACCATGAAAATGATATGTTTAAGAATGAAAGAAGGGAAATAGATGAAGTATTGTTTAAACAGGGACATATTCTGAAACACAACTTCCCTGTTGAAATCCTAGGGGATCCTCCTCCACCCAAGGGTGATCCCGTGTTTGAGCTTAAACCATTACCTGATACTATTAAATATGCTTATCTTGATGAAAAGAAGATATATCTTGTTATTATTAGTGCTAACCTTTCAGAGAAGGAGGAAGAGAAATTATTGAAAACTCTGAAGGAGCACCGTGCTGCTATTGGATATACTCTTGATGATCTTAAGGGCATTAGTCCTACTCTATGTCAACACAAAATAAATTTGGAGAAAGACGCCAAACCAGTTATTGATCACCAATGACGGCTAAATCCTAAGATGAAAGAAGTGGTAAGAAAGGAAATATTAAAGCTCCTTGAGGCAGGTATAATTTATCCCGTTGCTGATAGTCAGTGGGTAAGTCCTGTCCATTGTGTCCCTAAGAAGGGAGGTATTACTGTCGTTCCCAATGATAAAGAAGAATTGATCCCGCAAAGAATTATTACAGGTTATAGGATGGTAATCGATTTCTGCAAATTAAATAAGGCTACTAAAAAAGATCATTACCCTTTGCCTTTTATTGATCAAATGCTAGAAAGATTATCCAAACATACACATTTTCTCTTTCTAGATGGTTACTCTGGTTTCTCTCAAATACCTGTGTCAGCTAAGGATCAAGAAAAGAGCACTTTTACTTGCCCTTTCGGTACTTTTGCTTATAGACGTATGCCTTTTGGTTTATGTAAATCACCTGCTACCTTTCAAAGATGCATGATGGCTATATTCTCTGACTTTTGTGAAAAGATTTGTGACGTTTTCATGGATGATTTCTCTTTTTACGGATCCTCTTTTGATGATTGCTTGAGCAACCTTGATCGAGTTTTGCAGAGATGTGAAGAAACTAATCTTGTCTTGAATTGGGATAAATGGCACTTTATGGTTAATGAAGGCATTGTCTTGGGGCATAAAATTTCGGAAAGAGGTATTGAAGTTGATAAAGCTAAAATTGATGCTATTGAAAAGATGTCGTGTCCCAAGGACATCAAAGGTATAAGAATTTTCCTTGGTCATGCTGGTTTTTATAGGAGGTTCATTAAGGACTTCTCAAAAATTTCTCGGCCTCTGACTAATCTATTAGAAAAAGATATACCTTTTGTCTTTGATGATGATTGTGTAGAAGCATTTGAAATACTTAAGAAAGCTTTGATTTCTGCACCTATCGTTCAGCCACCTGATTGGAATTTACCCTTTGAAATTATGTGTGATGCTAGCGATATGCTGTAGGTGCTGTTCTAGGACAACGAGTTGATAAGAAGCTAATGTTATCCAATATGCTAGTAAAACTCTAGATAGTGCCCAGAGAAATTATGCTACTACTGAAAAAGAATTCTTAGCAGTTGTATTTGCTTGTGAAAAGTTCAGACCTTATATTGTTGATTCTAAAGTAACTATTCACACTGATCATGCTGCTGTGACACCCCGATTCAATCGTACACTAATCATACACGCAAACGTGTACGATCAAGATCAGGGACTCACGGGAAGATATCACAACACAACTCTACAAATAAAATAAGTCATACAAGCATCATAATACAAGCCAGGGGCCTCGAGGGCTCGAATACAAGTGCTCAATCATAGACGAGTCAGCGGAAGCAACAATATCTGAGTACAGACATAAGTTAAACAAGATTGCCTTAAGAAGGCTAGCACAAACTGGGATACATACCGAAAGAGCCGCAGGCCTCCTGCCTGGGATCCTCCTAAACTACTCCTGGTCGTCGTCAGCAGCCTGCACGTAGTAGGCCCCTCCAGTGTAGTAGGAGTCATCATCGACGATGGCGTCAAGCTCCTGGGCTCCAGCATCTGGTTGCGACAACCAGGTAGAATGGAAAGGGGGAAAAGAGGGAGAAAAGCAACCGTGAGTACTCATCCAAAGTACTCGCAAGCAAGGATCTACACTACATATGCATGGGTATATGTGTAAAGAGGCAATATCGGTGGGTTGAACTGCAGAATGCCAGAATAAGAGGGGGATAGCGAGTCCTGTCGAAGACTACGCTTCTGGCAGCCTCCATCTTGCAGCATGTAGAAGAGAGTAGATGGTAAGTTCACCAAGTATCATCGCATAGCATAATCCTACTCGGCGATCCTCCCCTTGTCGCCCTGTGTGAGAGCGATCACCGGGTTATATCTGGCACTTGGAAGGGTGTGTTTTATTACGTATCCGGTTCTAGTTGTCATAAGGTCAAGGTACAACTCCGGTTAGCTTGTTACCGTGGACACAGCTATTCGAATAGATCAACTTCCCTGCAGGGGTGCACCACATTACCCGACACGCTCGATCCCTCTGGCCGGGCACACTTTCCTGGGTCATGTCCGGCCTCGGGAGATCAAAACGTCGCAGCCCCACCTAGGCTCAACAGAGAGGTCAGCACGCCAGTCTAAACCCTATGCACGTAGGGGTCTGGGCCCATCGCCCACTCCACACCTGCACGTTGCGCACGCGGCCGGAAGCAGACCTAGCCCCCTTAATACAAGCGCGAGCTTACGGTCCAATGCGGCGCGCGCCGCTCAGTCGCTGACGTCAAAAAGAGCTTCGGCTGATACCACGATGCCGGTTGCCCGTATCTTGTCCCACGTGGAGATAGTGCGTATAAGGTCAACGACCCAACTCACATCAAATACCAAGATCTCTATAAGCATGTTATTATGAAATAACCGCGGACGCCGACCAGGGCTAGGCCCACCTCTCTCCTAGGTGGTCTCCTCCTGCCCTGTTGCTCCGCCACAAAGTAACAGTCGGGGGCCGTCGGGAACCCAGGCCCACCTCTACCGGGATGGAGCCACCTGGCCCTTCAGCCCCCATCTCCGAACAGTATCATAAGTAATGTAACAATATAAAGTATATAGCATGTGCCCGTGATCACCTCCCGAAGTGTTCACGGCCCAGTAGTATAGCATGGCAGACGGACAAGAGTATAGGGCCACTGATGGAACACTAGCATCCTATACTAAGCAGTAGGATAGCAGGTAAGGGTAACAACTGTAGCAACAATGATAGGCTATGCATCATAATAGGATTAACCGAAACCAGTAACATGCTACACTACTCTAATGCAAGCAGTAGAGAGAAGGAATAGGCGATATTTGGTGATCAAGGAGGGGGCTTGCCTGGTTGCTCTGACAAGAAGGGTTCGTCGTCGATGTACTCGATCACAGGGGTACCGGCAGCGGTCTCAGGGTCTACCGGAAAGAAGTAATGGAGGGGGAACACAATAAATAACAGAGCAATCAAAGCATCACAAAGCATAACATGAAAATATGCGGTGCTAGAGGTGACCTACTGCAGTACTAGGTGATACCGGCAAAGGGGGGAAAACATCCGGGAAAGTATTCCCGGTGTTTGACGTTTTCGGACAAATAAACCGGAGGGGGAAGTTGCGAGTTTGCTATGCTAGGGATGTGTAGCGGATGAACAGGCTGTGTATTCGGATTCGTCTCGTCGTTCTGAGCAACTTTCATGTAGAAAACATTTTCATCTGAGCTACGGTTTATTTTCTATGTTTTCTAAAGTTTTAATCATTTTCTGAATTTATTTATCTATTTAATTCTAACATTATCCAGAATAGTGTATGCTGATGTCATCATGATGTCAGCATGACGTCAGTAGTCAACAGGGCGTTGACTGGGTCAAACTGACATGTGGGCCCGAGCTGTCATGACTGTTAACTACCTAACAGATTAATTAACTAAACTAAGTGATAAGGTTAATCTAACCAGGATTAATTAAGTTAAAAATAATTAATTAGTTAGTTAGTTAATTAATTATTATGTTCATATTTATTTATTTATTATTATTTTTCTTCTTCTTTTTTAATCGTTCTGGGCGGTGGGCCCCGACTGTCATGGGGTAGAGGCCATAGCGGGGCGGGTTAACGGGCGGTGGTGCCGGCGGACAGGCGATGGGCGCTGGGCTCCAACCCGATAGGGCGCTCGCCCTGCCAGCCGAGGGGCGCGTGGCCGGCGGCCAAGTGCCCGGCCGAAGGAGACGACCGGACCGGCTAGCAGGAGGCGCATTGGCCGCGCGGGGGGGAGGGGGGGCTGCGGCGGCGAGTTGAACGGCTGTGGGCGGCAGCAGCGCTAGCGGGTGAGAGGGAGGAGTAGAGCTGGAGCAACCGGCGGCTGCGGCGTGCGGGCGAGAGCGTGCGCGCTCGAGCAGGGGCAGCCAGGCGCGGCGTGGTGGCGCCGGTAGAGCCGCACCGGAGCTGCGGCGAGCAGGGGTAGGGGTCCGCGGCCGCGGAGCTGCGGCACTAGGCGACGGCAGGACTGGCAGAGCAGCGGGGGGGAGCGGGAGCCGGAGTTGTGGGAGCGTGCGGCGAGCGCAGTGAGCGCACAGCGCGGTGGCGCGGGGAGCGTGGCGGGGACGCGGTGATCGGCTCAGGAACGGGCGGGACTAGACGGAGGAGAGACCGGGCCTCACCGTGGGGTCGTAGGGTCAAGGGCAACGAGGCTCGGGAAGGAGGACGGGGACGACGGCGACGGTGAGGACGGCAGTGATGACGGGCGACGGTGTCGGGTTGGCGACGAGGCGAGGCTGCAACTTCAGGCGGGCGTCGCACGAGGGAGAGGAGGGGCGAGAAGGCAACGGCGACGGCGATCTAGGGCGGTGGCGTCGGTGTCGACGGGGAGGACGGTGTCGAGCAGCGCCAGGGGGCGTCCAGATCGAGCGGGGGGCGCGTCAGCCCCGATCCGATCTGGATAGGGGGAAAGGGAGAGGGGGAAGTGGGTGTCGGTGGGGGGTTAGGGTTCGGGTAGTGGGGGTTATGGGGAGTGGGGGTGGCCGGTTCAGCCGGCCTGGTGGCCAGCTGGGCCACGGCCCAGCAAGGGGCTTTGTTTCTCTCTTTTTTTATTCGTTTCCTTTTTTATTTTAGTTTCACTTTTCTGTTTTCTATTATAGTTTCATTTATTCCAGTTTTATAAAATACCAAGTTAGTACCTAAATTAGTATAATTAATATAGGCCAGTACCCAACCTGGTTTTGACTCAAAATAAGTTAGCTTAATATTTTTATAATTTAAAGAGCAATTAAAATGTTATTTAGCCACTATTTTTATTATTTTAGTGTCTTTAATTATTTTATAAAAAAGTGGGTTCTCCACCATTATTACTAAGGATTTATTTGTCACATTTAGCACATTTCAGTTTTTATGTTTGAAAACTTTTATCGTTTGACTTTAATTCAAATTTGAATATGAATCGGTTTCGAACTAACGCGAGATTAACAACAGTAACCGAGGTGACGTGGCATCATTAGCATGGAACTGTAGATTAACTATCCGGGCGTCACAACTGCTATCAAATATCTTATGGAAAAGAAAGATGCTAAACCTAGACTAATTAGATGGTTTCTCCTACTACAAGAATTTGATTTGCATATTATTGATAGAAAGGGAGCTGAGAACCCCGTTGCAGACAACTTGTCTAGGTTAGAGAATGTTCTTGATGACCCACTGCCTATTGATGATAGCTTTCCTGATGAACAATTAGCTGTCATTAATACTTCTCATACTGCTCCATGGTATGCTGATTATGCTAATTACATTGTTGCTATATTTATACCACCTAGTTTCACATACTAGCAAAAGAAAAAGTTTTTCTATGATTTAAGACATTACTTCTGGGAGAACCCACATCTTTAAAGGAAGAGGAACAAATCCTACGCAAGTGTCACTCTGAGGCTTATGGAGGACACCACGCTGGAGATAGAACTGCACATAAGGTATTGCAATCCGGTTTTTATTGGACTACTCTCTTCAAGGATGCCCGTAAGTTTGTCTTATCTTGTGATGAATGTCAAAGAATTGGTAATATTAGTAGACATCAGGAAATGCCTATGAATTATTCACTCGTCATTGAGCCATTTGATGTTTGGAGCTTTGATTATATGGGACCTTTTCCTTCCTCTAATGGCTATACATATATTTTAGTTGTTGTTGATTACGTTACTAAGTGGGTAGAAGCTATTCCAACTAGTAGTGCTGATCATAAGACCTCTATTAAGATGCTTAAAGAAGTTATTTTTCCGAGGTTTGGAGTCCCTAGATATCTAATGACTGATGGTGGTTCACATTTTATTCATGGTGCTTTTCGTAAAATGCTTGCTAAGTATGACGTTAATCATAGAATTGCATCTCCATATCACCCACAGTCTAGCGGTCAAGTAGAATTGAGCAATAGAGAGCTTGAATTAATTTTGCAAAAGACTGTTAATAGATATAGAAAGAATTGGTCCAAGAAACTCGATGATGCATTATGGGCCTATAGAACTACATATAAAAAAGCTATGGGTATGTCTCCGTATAAAATGGTTTATGGAAAGGCATGCCACTTACCGCTCGAATTAGAACACAAGGCATATTGGGCTATTAAAGAGCTCAATTATGATTTCAAACTTGCCCGTTGGAAAAGGTTATTTGACATTAGCTCACTTGATGAATGGAGAACCCAAGCCTATGAGAATGCCAAACTGTTTAAGGAAAAAGTTAAAATATGGCATGACAAAAGGATACAAAAGCGTGAGTTTAATGTAGGTGATTATGTGTTGCTATTGAACTCTTGTTTTAAGATTTTTTGCAGGAAAACTTCTCTCTAAATGGGAAGGTCCTTACGTTATCGAGGAGGTCTATCATTCCGGTGCCATAAAAATCAACAACTTCGAAGGCACAAATCTGAAGGTGGTGAACAGTCAAAGAATCAAACATTATATCTCAGGTAATCCCATAAATGTTGAAACTAATGTTATCGAAACTGTAACCCCGGAGGAATACATAAGGGACACTTTCCAGAACGTTTCAGACTCCGAAAAGGAATAGGTATGTGGTACGGTATGTAAACCGACTCCAAAACAGTTCTAATGGCAATTTTTCTCCGTTTTGGAATATTTAAGAAAATAGGAAAATAAGAAGCAGTCCGGGAAGGACACGAGGCATCCACGAGGGTGGGAGGCGCGCCCTACCCCCCTGGGCGCGCCCCCTGCCTCGTGGGCAACACGTGTGCTCTCCGGACTCCGTTTTCTTGCACGATACTTCTTTTGGTCGGTAAAAAATCATTATATAATCTCCCGAAGGTTTTGACCACCGTATCACGCAAATATCCTCTGTTTTTTGTTTCGAGCTGTTTTTCTGACAGATCTAGATCACCATGACGTCTCCAAGTGCCCCCAAGGACAAGTTCTTCGAGAAGGTCATCAACCCCTACCTCGCGGAAGTGCTGCAACATCCTCAAACCATTGAGATGCTTGAGGGGTTGCTGCACATCCGCGATGTTGGGGGACCAAGGAGGACCGGAAGCATGGAGACAAGGCTCGAGGCAATGGAGCAACAAGTTTTCAAGTGCCAGGAGATGGTGGAACGTGGACTCGACGCCAATCACATAATGATCACGGAGTTCACCAACAACCGCAAGCTGGACGCCAAGAACATTGGGGAGGCCATCTTCAAACTTCACGAGAAAATCGAGCACCTCCAAGCCCAGATCTATGACCTGCAAAACCAAAACCGTGAGTATGAATATAGATTCAAGAGGATGAGTTTGGTTGCAGATTTGAGGATCCCGGAGAGTCGATCATCCTTCTATGATGGTGAGCCTATGCCTTGGAAGACGGACGACAAGCCTACATCATCAACAACTCCATCATCACCACCTCCGAGGAAAGAGATATAATCACATGGGTATGGGCACTCCCCCTGGCAAACTGCTAAGCTTGGGGGAGGTGCCCCGGTATCGTATCACCATCACACTCCTATCTTTACCGTTTTTGTTAGTTGGATCCTTTTGGTAATGTCTTGATCTAGTAGAATAAAGTTTTAGTATGATCTAGTTTTGAGTTTTGCTTTATTATCCCTCTATGTAATCGAGTCCGTGAGCTATATAATAAAGATTAGTGTTGAGTCAAGGGCTTGATTATCTTGCTATGTTCTTGAGGGAATAAAAGAAAAGGAACGAATAAAAAGAAATAAAGAGATCATATTGATCTTATGGAGAGTAATGACTTCACATAAAGAGCATGATGAGTAAAAGTTGTTGAGAGTTGACAAAATTAGTTTTGGTCATCGTTGCAATTAATAGGAAGTAATAAAGAAGAGGTTTTCACATATAAATATACTATCTTGGACATCTTTTATGATTGTGAGCACTCATTGAAATATGACATGCTAAAGAGTTTATGTTGGACAAGGAAGACAACGTAATGGGTTATGTTTTCTTATATCCAAAATAAAGTATATTGTCATGGATCATCAAACATGTTGAGCTTGCCTTTCTCTCTCATGCTAGCCCGCAATTCTTTGCACCAAGTAGAGATACTACTTGTGCTTCCAAATACCCTTAAACCCAGTTTTGCCATGAGACTCCACCATATCTACCTATCGATTGAGTAAGATCCATCAAGTAAGTTGTCATTATTGCATGCAATAAAAAATTGCTCTTTAAATATGTATGATTTATTAGTGTGGAGAAAATAAGCTTTATACGATCTTGTGATGTGGAAGAAATAAAAGCGACGGACTGCATAATAAAGGTCCATATCACAAGTGGCAATATAAAGTGACGTTCTTTCGCAGTAAGATTTTGTGCATCCAACCATAAAAGCACATGACAACCTCTGCTTCCCTCTGCGAAGGGCCTATCTTTTATTCTTGTCTTATACCATATGCAAGAGTCTTGGTGATCTTCACCTTTCCTTTTTACATTATATCCTTTGGAAAGTACATTGTGTTGGAAAGATCCTGATATATATATCCAATTGGATGTAAGTTAGCATGAACTATTATTGTTGACATTACCCTTGAGGTAAAAGGTTGGGAGGCAACACTATAAGCCCCTATCTTTCTCTGTGTCCGATTAAAACTCCATACCCATAAGTATTACGTGAGTGTTAGCAATGGTGAAAGACTAACTGATGGTTGAGTATGTGGACTTGCTGAAAAGTTCTTATATAGACTCTTTCCGATGTTATGGTAAATTGCAATTGCTTCAATGACCGAGATTATAGTTTCTTAGTTTTCAATGAAGTTTCTGATTCATACTTGACATTGTGAATAGATTGTTACTTTGTCATAAGAAATCATATGACCATATTCATATATGTTGCTGTTATAAGAATGATCATGATGCCTTCATGCCCATATTTTATTTTATCGACACCTCTATCTCCAACCATGTGGGCATATTTATCGTTATCGGCTTCCGCTTGAGGACAAGCGAGGTCTAAGCTTGTGGGAGTTGATACGTCCATTTTGCATGATGATTTTATATCGATATTTATTGCATTATGGGGTGTTATTGCACATTATGTCACAATACTTATGCCTATTCTCTCTTATTTTACAAGATCTATATGAAGAGGGAGAATGCCGGCAGCGGGAATTCTGGGCTGGAAAAGGAGAAAATATTAGAGACCTAGTCTGCACAACTCCAAAAGTCATGAAACTCCACGGAAGTTATTTTTGGAATTAATAAAAAATACTGAGCGAAGAAGGTACCAGAGGGGGGCCACCCACCATCCACGAGGGTGGGGGGCACGCCCTACCCCCTGGGTGCGCCCCCCTGCCTCGTGGGCCCCCTGGTAGGCCTCTGGTGTCCATCTTTGGCTATATGGTGTCTTTCACCTTGGAAAAAATCATAAGCACGCTTGCGGGACGAAACACCGCTGCCACGAGGCGGAACCTTGGCGGAACCAATCTAGGGCTCTGGCGAAGCTGTTCTGCCGGGGAAACATCCCTCCGGGAGGGGGAAATCATCACCATCGTCATCACCAATGATCCTCTCATTGGGAGGGGGTCAATCTTCATCAGCATCTTCACCAGCACCATCTCCTCTCAAACCCTAGTTCATCTCTTGTATCCAATCTTTGTATCAAAACCTCAGATTGGTACCTGTAGGTTGTTAGTAGTGTTGATTACTACTTGTAGTTGATGCTAGTTGATTTACTTGGTGGAAGATCATATGTTCAGATCCATTATGCATATTAATACCCCTCTGATTATGAACATGAACATGATTTGTGAGTAGTTACGTTTGTTCCTGAGGACATGGGAGAAGTCTTGCTATAAGTAGTCATGTGAATTTGGTATTCATTCGATATTTTGATGAGAGTATGTTGTGTTTCCTCTAGTGGTGTTATGTGAACGTCGACTACATGACACTTCACCATTGTTTGGGCCTAGAGGAAGGCATTGGGAAGCAATATGTAGATGATGGGTTGCTAGAGTGACAGAAGCTTAAACCCTAGTTTATGCGTTGCTTCGTAAGGGGCTGATTTGGATCCATCTGTTTCATGCTATGGTTAGGTTTACCTTAATACTTATTTTGTAGTTGCGGATGCTTGCAATAAGGGTTAATCATAAGTGGGATGCCTGTCCAAGGAAGGACAGCACCCAAGTGCCGGTCCACCCACATATCAAATTATCAAAGTACCGAACGTGAATCATATGAGCTGATGAAAACTAGCTTGACGATAATTCCCATGTGTCCTCGGGAGCGTTTTCCGTCATATAAGAGTTTGTCCAGGCTTGTCACTTGCCACAAAAAGGATTGGGCCACCTTGCTACACTTTATTTACACTTGTTACTTGTTACCCGTTACAAATTACCTTATCACAAAACTATCTATCACCGTTAATTTCAGTGCTTGCAGAGAATACCTTACTGAAAACCGCTTGTCATTTCCTTCTGCTCCTCGTTGGGTTCGACACTCTTACTTATCGAAAGGACTACGATAGATACCCTATACTTGTGGGTCATCATGATTCTCTAGTCCAAGCTAGATATCTTGGGTGCACTCATCGTACGCACACAAATTCCTTGGCTCGTTGCCCGTAACTCTCTCACGCACCACTCTGTCGTCTCGGAGCTCTTCCCCCTCTCTCTCAGACTCTCCATCTACCTGGGTCACACATACACATGCATATCTCACTCGCACTCGATAGGCCCATCTAAAACTCTATCTCTCTCCCTCGTTCTCTCTCCATCTCACACGCGCACACACACAATCTCATCCCTATCTAGCCAAGTATGATGGTCTCTCACTCAACTGTAGGCACATGCAGTCCCCCCCTATATGTATATGACTAGCTAATCTTAGTCTCCATCACAAACATGTGCATGGTCTATCTCGATTTCTCTCGGGGCATCTTTTTATCGCGCACGCACCTCCCTCGATCGCCCACCCATATAGTCCCCTCACAATCTCGAGGGGATCTCTCTATCACAAACACACCCTCTCGCCCTCCCCATGCGTCCATGTTCTCCATGTGTCCCTCTCGACCTTTGTTCCTTGTTTCCCAGACCTCTATTGGACATGTGCTATAGGGGTGTCTCTCTCCGTTGCAAACAATTACACACTAGCTATCTTCGTGTAATTCCTCGCCTCGCTTATATATCTCGGAGATGCATGCGTGATATGTTCGCCTAAGAAATGAAAACACACACTCTCTCTCTAATTTATCGTTTGTTGTCACTTTCTCTTTCACACACATACTCTTTTTGCACACTTACTCATTCTCCTTCACACACACTTGATCTCTCTCGACTTAGGCACTCTCCTCGGTCCATAGCATATTGATTTATTGAAAAGTCAAACATCACAAAGTTTGACCATGTACGTGGAGAAAAACAATTACATCTAGAACGGCAAACATATACCATTAGATTCACCATGAGATGTAGTTTCGTATGATGTATCTTTTGTATTGTAGATATAAATAACATTTGCGTAAACCTGATCAAAGTTTCCAAAGTTTGACTTCTAAAAAATTTACATGTACTGCATTATCGAGCGGACGAAATATCTCTTTCCCCCTCTCAGCTATCTGACGCACCACTCAACCTTATCGGGGCTCCTCAATCTCTCTCAAACTTTATATCTCCCTGGTTCACACATACACATGTCTCGCTCGCGCTATACATATAGACCCATCCAACACTCCCCGCCCTTGTTCTCTCTCTATGTGACACGCATCCCCTAATAAGTACCATAATCCCTCACTTCATCATAGGCGCAAGCACTCCCTCCTCCTAAGTATGATTATCTCTCACTAGCCATCAGGAACACACGTATTGTCTCCTTCCATCCATACGTCTATCTCGATATCTCTCGGGGTATCTTCTATCGCACGCACACCTTGTCACTCGATCTCCCACCCATGTAGTCCCATCACGATCTCCAGGGGATCTCTCTATGACAAACATACACTCTCTCCTCCCCATGTCTGCATTTTCTCCGTACGTCTCTCTCGACCTCTCTCCCTTGTTTGTCAGACCCCTCTTGGCCACGTGCTAGGGGTCTTGCTCTCTCGGTTGCTACCAACCACACACTATCTCCTCACCTTGCTTCCGTTGTCGAAGATGCATGTGTGATATGTTTGAATAAGACACACATGTTTTTTCTCGACTTTTATCGAGTGTTGTCCATGTCTCTTTCACACACGCACACACACTTTTTTCACCCACTCTTTCAATTTCACTCTCTCTCTCTCTCTATTTAGGGACTCTCTCACCTCCATAAGCATATGGATGTTTTGAAAAGTCTAACCTCAGAAAAGTTTGACCAGGTATATGTGGAGAAAAACATTTACATCTGGAACGATCATTAGGTTCATCACAACATGTACTTACTTCATACTATCATTCATCTTTGGTATTGTAGATATAAGTTATTTCTTTATAAACTTGGTCAAAGTTTCAAAAGTTTGACTCTAAAAAAATTTTGGAACTACATTATCGAATGGAGGGAGTAGCTCTTTCTCTCTCTCTCTCCGCTATCTCTCACGGGCCTCCCCTCTCACTCGAACACTCTATACCGACGGATTATACGCTCACTGTGTCAGCGTATAGATCCGTATATTGTTTAGTTGACCGGTCAACCAGTCCACATGCTGCCTTGTCAGCTCGTGTTCTGTATCTTCGTGTGCTGGCCCATGTGGCAGTGGGTGAAAATAAGTAAACTAGAGGCCCATCTGACATGCAGTGAAGTAAACAAAGTTGAAACCACTCAAGGTAGCACCCCGCACGCTAGTAAATTGAGGGTGCATTGAGGACACACTTCTTCCGTGTGAAGGACGCACTCGCGCACAATTCACCACTACACGGCAGCATGCACAGAAGGACGCACTCGCGCACACCTAGCACACAACACACACCAGCACACGTGTACACCGGCGCCGTCGCCAGTTGAGATGGACAGCGAGGCAGCCAACAAGCGGAGGCGGCTCGAGACAAAACCGCATCCGGCGAGCCTGGACTTCATGAGCAGCCTCCCCGATGACATGCTGCTCGTCATCATCGGCCTCCTCCCCACCAAATCTGCCGTGCGGACCGCCCTGCTCTCCCGGTGGTGGAGCCTCCTCTGGTGTCGCGTCCCCCTAAACCTCACCATCGACAGCTGCCTCTGCGACGGGGATTGCAAACGCATGGCCGCAGTCTCCAAGATCCTTTCATTGCACCCTGGGCCAGCTAGACGCCTTGACATCCGCATGTTCAGTACCAACTGCAAGGTCGAACCCAAGTTCGACGAGTGGTTCTTATCCCCCGCCCTAGATCAGCTCGAGGAGCTCAGCTTTGAAGCTGGACGATGTCGCTCTATACCGCCGTCCACGCTCCGCCTCACGCCAACGCTGCACCGCACCAGCTTCAGGTCCTGCTATCTTCCCCAGATTAATGTCGTGCCCGCCCTTCTTCTCCCTCAACTCAAGCAGCTCGACCTCTTCGACGTTTTCATCTCGAAGAAGTCTATGGAGCACCTGCTCCATAGCTGTACTACGCTCGAGTACCTTCGTCTTGAGCAGGTCCACGGGTTCATTAGCCTCCACATCACCTCGACGAATCTCCGATGGATTTATCTTGGTGGCCCCGCAACAAGACATCAATTGGGAAGAGATCACTCCAGCTGTTGCACGTTATGGTCATTGAGAATGCGCCTTTCCCTGAGAGATTGCTTGTATCGCATCTAGAAGGTCCAAAAAAAATTCAGGGTCATTGACGCGCCGAAATTGATAGCGTTGGTGCACTCGTCTCCCAAATTCTCTGAACTCTTTATTGGATCCATAATCGTTCAGGTACATCACTCATCTTCTTCTCCGTCTTCTTGAAATTCACATTTTTAAATTTCTTCTTGATGTATTTACGACCGTCTTCCAGAAAATGATTCCCACAAGCTTGACCCAATCTATGCGCACAGTGGAGATCTTGGCAATAAAATATATCGGCCCCAATCTGGATCAAGTTGTTGGATTCCTTACATGCTTTCCGTGCATGGAGAAGCTACTCATCAAGGTGAAACTTCTTTCCTATTAGTAAACGGTAATCACAACGTAGCTTAATTTTTTTTTGTAATTTTCCCAAATTACGATGACAAGTGTAGTGTTCAAAACTGCATCTACGCACTGCACCGAAAGAAATGTTTTTAGTATTTTTTCTCACGTGATCACCTTCATCGTTTTTTTGTTGTACTACTATAGTAGCCTAGGCTAGTCATAGTGGAAAGTAACTTAGACTACTCCAGTAACTCTATGGTTACCCTAAGAGCAAGTACTACCTCCGTCCTGGTTTACTCTTCCTATTTTGTAGTATCAAAATTTGACCATATATTTAACAGACAAAATGTTAATGCATGTCACTAAGAACTATATCGTTGGATTCGTATTTGAACATAATTTCAAATGGTGTAATTTTTCGTGACATGCATTGGCATTTTCATACATAAATCTATGGTGAAAATTTTATACTAAATAAGAGGTAGTACAAAAGTGGGCTATAACGGCCCTCCACTATGTAGGCCAAAACACGTGCCAAATTCACTTGTGATGCATTTGGCATCGATGCCCCTCCATTGCTCACCTGGTGCCCCAATCTGGATCACCTACTTTGCTCCGGTGCCAAATTAACTCATGCAATGAAAAAACACTTGCGTGGGAGAGAGAGAGAGGACTGAGGCAATAAAAAAACACTTGTTTGGGAGAGTGAGAGGCTGGTGTAGTTGGTTTGATTGATTTTTTTATACATGTGGCTCTGTGTGCACAGCGGTGCCGACTCTCTCACATCGCGAGAGCGGTGCCAAAATCTTGTGACTTGACATCGATGCGTATTATGTGGCATACTTTTGCGAAATATGGCATCGGCCACATAGTGGAAGGCAACAAATGCCCAAGCTCTTCACGTACTCCTAGCTAAATGAGAGGAGAGAGAGAGAGAGAGAAAGAGAGAGTGAGAAAATATCACTAGCCAGCCAACCCTATCATATGAGCGAATGATATTGGTACCTCTTCATGACACGGCAATCTTATACAGCCAGCTGCTCTAATATGTTCTCTTCTTTTGCAGATAAAAAAAGACCCGAAAGTGATAAATGTGCTGCACTATAACAATCTCATCGAATGCCTTGATCTCCATCTTACAGAAACTGATTTGATCGACTACCGAGGCAGCACATCTGAGATTAAATTGGCCAGGTTCTTTGTTCTGGAGGCAAGTGTGCTCAAGGTAATGAGGTTTGGCGTTCTCTGGCGCAACAATGAATGGCGTGCTGATCACCGCAAGCGTCTACACCTAAATGACAAAGTCTCCGCAGAAGCTGAATTTGTTTTTGAAACATCAAGTTGCCAGAGACTTGAAAACTTATTTGCCCATTAGTGACTTGTCAGGGCGGTGGATTTTAGTTTGTACGATAATGTTGCATCCACCTAAAGTAACGAAAGTTCTTACGTAAACTTCCTAGTAATTCCCTCTTCGTAGGTGCAGCATTACTCCTAACATTTGTAATATCAGTTTGAAACTTGTAATATTGCCGTGTCCTATTCCTGTGTTTTCAAAATCCTGCAAATCAAGCAGGTCCTGAGTTGGTGATGATGTTGTGCCTACCATCTTTCACCAATAGCCGTTGGATCTAGATCTGACGCATACAAACCAAACTTCTCCAGTTTTGCAAAAAGATGCCCGCACTTGTTCCCTATTTACAAACAACTCCTTGTCTCACAATCAGCGTTATCTCCTCCCCACCACATCTAGAAGGCCATGGAAAAATCTGGCACGGTGGCCGCTGCCGGCGCCGTCCACCACCAATCTTGGTGTTCCGTGCAATGCATGGGCATCTACGCACGGAAAATAATGTCGAACACGGCTAGTTGTAAGCAGGCTAGGTCTACAGCCATGACGATAGTGACTGCAGACGGTGAGGCTGAATATGGTATGCCGAACACGGCGCCTATACTCAGGTGTCATCTCCGGCGTAAGGTCTTGTCACTTCACTGTGACGAGCAGCACGTAATAATTTGACCTACGAGTAGTACAGTGCTACTACATTGGTACTACTACTACTACTAGTACTAGCACCACCGTCTGGATTTAGTAGTACTACCATGTCCATCTGGATTTAGTATTTGGCTAGAAATATCTAGTAATGCATGCCACAGTAAATGTACTACTCCCTCTGTAAATAAATACATGCATGGTGTATTGTTTTATTCCTATCGGCGAGATAATTTAATGTCTTTTTGCTACTTAATAGGATTACATACAATGAACTAACCACTGCATGTGATGTTTGGTAGTCTCAAGTCATTGAAAGCCTACACGGCCCACATCTCTCATTGGTTGATATGTCACGAAATAAGAAACGAGGAGGGAGTTAATGTACCCTGCCTAAGTTTTTGGGATTATTTGGTTTTCGTAAGGTGACTTACACAACATTTTTGGTTACATGCATTAACATTTTATTAGTTAAATCAATGGTCAAAACTTGGCGCAAAATGCAAAGGGGACCAATAAACAAGTAAACATCAAAGTTCTCTCGTTTGGCCCCAACTATAGGTCCGCTGAGATGACTATACTGCACCGGCATGGAGGGGGACGCAGCTTCATTGACTTACTACACCTGCCTTTGGGTGTATGACACGTGGGCCCAACGGGTGGCTGGCCAACCTGTCATGGAGCCAAAGGCAGGTGCAGTAGAGGGGCGAGGAGTAGATGGCCAACATGCACGTGAATTCAACACAGTCTGCACTTCTCATATAAAGGCTCCCTTTGGTCCAATCTACGAAATCCTATGCACCTACGCACCCAAGGGCAAGAGTGATCACTCCAATCGCAAGATCAGTTGACTAGAAGCTAGACCCATGGAGGCAATGAGCGCGAGCATCAGCCGGCTATGCCAGATTGTCCACGACGCCAGCCTGTGGCCTAGCACCGAGGAACGTCTCTAGGTAGTGCTTGAGGACGCCAGGGCGAGGGGCCGCTTGGACGATAGCTTCGTCTCCTTGTTCGACGAGGTCCTCGTCGGCTTCCTCGACAAGTTCATCGTCATCAAGAAGTTAGCGGACGACCTTGACGTATGCCTCCAGCCCACGTGCCCAGGCTCTGTGATGCCTGCCACCCTGAACGGCCTCTATGGTGACAACCTCTTCGACGCACTGGTGGCCCTATGACTGCCCGCCGTCACGCCGGAGAATGTCCATCTCGAGGTCGCGCTCGCTGCGCAGAGCCTGGCATAGCAAGACACCATCGACATAATCACCCACGTCTACGCGGAAATCATCCACAAGGACTACTACATGCAAGAGGAGGACGATAGGACGCTGGCCTTCTTGGACCGCAGGGAAACCTTGGACGGCATTGTTCAGAAGCACATTGAGCTTGCCGCCAACGCCACTGCTCCTCACACGTCGGTTGGTGACCCGGTGCACTAGGGTGTGAGGATGTCGTTGATGGATCTGTATGTATCTTTATCTTTCCGTCAAATCCATATAGTAGTATATGGTACTACTAGTAATTATCTTACCTTTCGCATCAACTTCATAATTTTCGTACGTACTCCATGCATGAACCGCGCCAGAACCAAACTTCTCACTACTCTAGGGAAAATTGTTATTTCTATCTATCGGTCGCGCCATGGAGCAGAACCAAATTTTACAAGTTCCAAGAGCGGTTGGGAACTCGACAAATTGCTATCTTCCGTAGACGACAGCCACCATGATCGTATTTGAACGTACGTAGATCATCTGTGTGCTCAACCTCAGGGCACTCTGAGATTTTTGGAAGTGGAATCCGCTGACGAGTGTACACATTCACAAGTTACCACTCGCAATTGTAGCCAATATAAACAACCCTTACCGTTAAGCGATGGCATCTTGACATCACACGTATCATTATCAAGCGGCATCAACTTGCACAAGGCGAGGCCTCCGTCGTCCGCGCCCATGCGAACAGGCTTATAGCGAAGAAGATAAGGGAGATCAAACCGCTCCTAGACCCTTGGGTTCCTTGTAATGATGTTATTAGTTGAGTCGAGAATGGTCTTGAACGAACCTGCCATGCTAGCCGAGGTGATGATGTCGCACCGATCAATGAGTTCCCCCACCACGTCATCTTTCAGATCGGGGCAAGAATAACGGGGTCATTTCCGGCTTGTTCCCTCCATGGAGAAGACGATCGAACAATGGCAGAAGGAAGGGTGAAGGCAAATGGAGGAGGGAGGAAGAGCGTGCGACAGCAGTTCCAAATCGAGAGGGAAAGGCGAAGAGTCGGTGGACGATTGCCAGTTTGCCATGGTACACGAAGAGGCGCCCCGGCCAACACGTCCTTTCGGAAATTGTACAAAAGGACTCGCCATCGTCTCACTGACATGTTGGAACGGAACCACATGTCAACGAAACTTGGTGTGTAATTTCTCGTGCAAAATGCGATCTGGCCGCGTTGGCCCGAAGTGCCGCATTATTTCTTGACTTTATTTTTTTAACGGCGTGCCGTTCAGTTTTGAAGCACGACTAACTGGTACTGTTTGCAGAGAAAATATAAACTACTCTACCACTACTCCACCTCTAGTACTAGTAGTATAAAAAAGATATATAGGCTGGTGCTTCAGAGCTTTTTTGCTAAGGGCTACCCACTTGCTTCTCACACTATCACCCTCTCTCCAGATCTAAAAAAGACGGCATCTCTCTCCCTCCTCACCAGTGGTCACAGATCCGCCGGGAAAGAAAAGGACATGAAGCGTTGACGCACTCGTCGTTGGCGAGCGAGGTCACGCACTGCGACAAGGCCGTCCTCTCAGACCTAGTTCCCGCGCGGGATGGCCTCCGTCCCCAAGCTCGCTGCCGCAGTGCGTGCGGAGGTCGACGACCACGAGCGAAGCCACTTCCCGCCGACCCTCAGGTATGCTACCACTTTTCGAACCATACCCTTGTTCTATTGCCCCATCTGCCACATCGCTGCATGTGGATCTTTTTCCACTCCACCATCTTCCCAATTTTCTATCCTCCGCTCTGCTGGTCACGCAAACAAAAACCTTAATTTGCACTATTGAAGGAAACCCTACTTCATGCAGACTAATCCATGTCTGGGTTGAATAAGGAAAGGAAGGGAGACTGTACTGTCCAAGAGAGTAGGCATCGAACCCGCATCTAGGTTGAAAAGGGGAAAATCAGTAGCTAAGGAACGAGTCTCGTGTCTCTTGGTTGAAGAAGGGTAGAAAGGCATGACAACGCAATAGATAATGACCAGGTCGATCGGTTTGTTGTCCTCACATAGGAAAAAGGTGTCTAAAGAGAACAAAAATGGGACGTAATCCACATATGCTGCCTGGATATTTGTTGCTCTGGGCAACCATACCTCCCTCACCACTCTATGCGTCTGTGGAGGTACATCGTACTGGTGCGCCCACTGTCCGAATGGGCCTAGCATGTCCCTTAAACCAAACACATCCTTATTGTCACTTTTTTGCTGTTAGTATAACGCCAGCAGTCAAGTCAAGCAATGCTACTGCTAAAGTGATGCCACATTTAACTAATGCCGCATTCAGTCTAATGCCACCGATAAATTTAAGCAATGCCATTTAATGTCACTGGATTATTTCAGGGTTAGCTATTGATTGTGGATGTATTAAAGATTTTTCAGCTAAGGCATTCTAATGCTGTTGCACAGCCAGTATACCAACGATGAAACTTGTTACTACCTTCAGATTTTTGCACTATTAATGCTTATAGATTACATACCTCACTTTCATGAGATAAGTTAATTTTTTTGTACAGTGTCACCAAAATGCCAAGGCGCTGATGTCATTTTATTTTGGTTACACTGCACAAAACATTATGAAGACAAGAGGAAAGGTCAAGAGTGGGCACCTCCTCCTCCGGCTATTCTCTTGATTCGTTCGATCAAGTTTTTATGTTTGATCGATTATCAAGATTGGGATAGCAATTTTTAAGGCCCCCTCCCCCCGAGTTCGAAATGATATTTACCTTGGAGGTACATGGTTTGCAATTTTTTTATACTGTCATTAGTTAATAATGCTATTTACCTTCAGACTTTTGTATTTGGTTTAATGCTCATGCACAGCTAGTATACCAATGCTGAAACTTGTTACCTTTACATTTTGTATTGTTAATTCTTATAGAAATCTTCCAGTGCTCGAGTTTATTGAAATCTGTTCAGTAAAACCATTGTATTGTACCATGTAATAAAATAACTACTCTACTGTTGCACTAGCCACTGGATTAGTGTATATTTGTAGTATTCGAATGGTGTTGCATTAGCGTATGGACATAAATAAAGTGTGGCAAGCTTTCCTAGATATGTGCTCAAGAAAACTACTACCTGTTTTTCTTAATACTAGACGTTTGGGTACTTTAAATTGAACCGCGAAAATGTCTTATATTAAGGAACAGAGGGTGTAGAGTTCACTCAAATTAACTCGGTAAAGCTAGTCACACCTTTGTTAAAATTAATATTCATTATGTTATCGGAGGAGGTCTGTATGTTTGTCTCTAATGCCTGTCGACTACATACCTGACATCATGATGTAATGTTAAGTCATTTCCTTTTATTTTAGTTGAACTGCACGAAATATGCTTAAAAGAAGAGGAAAGGTCAGGAATCAATCATTCTTTCAGAAAGAACTATATATGCCTTTCTGACATCAGCCGATGTTGCCTTATTTATTCCTTCAAACAGGTGGTTAGAAACAGTCTTGCTACCTTTTCCCATTAAGAAATTGGAATGCTTATATTTGTGAGTCTATGCTTCAACTAGTGCCACTTTTATAGTAATCATGCTTTCAATATCTATGCAAACAGGGATGCTCGATTTTAGTGGAACTGCACAAAAAGTCCAACTGGTTCAACATTAGGAGCATGTTTTCTTCCAAACCTTTATATCCAATTGGTGGCACTCTGAGCTGTTCATTACGAATGTACATGGTTTGCTACTATCTTGCTACTCTTTTTGTACTGTCATTAGATAGTAATACTAGTGGTTTGCATGTGAATTTATTGGCAGGGTGGACCTACATTGGAGGTGCAGGACATGATTCAATGATTGGATGCTCAATTTCGGTTGTATCGATTTCACCTCTTCCATCACTGCGAACATGGATATCCTTGGTCTGATGAAGAATAGGTGCTATATTTCTGCTTTGAACCAGCAAATCAATTCAGTATGAAATTGTCCAGGGCAAAACATGACTGTATCAAATTGTCCAGTGCAAAACATGATAGATGCTAAGCGGAAGAGACATGTTTAAACCGAAAATACAAGGTGGGGTATATGTTTACTAGCTGCTTGATATTTGTGCAGACAGAGATGTTTGCCCGTTGCTATTAGGCAAACACACAAAGTGACCTTAATTTTGGTTGAACTGCAATGGAGAATAGTATAGTCACTGCATGCAGTGCCATTTGAAAATAGACACAGGAAGATTGGATAGTCAGTTCATGGACTGCAGAAAAGTAGTACTGTACTATTTATTAGCCAACACTAGGTGCTTCATTGCTTTGGTCTGATTATACAATGGGCATCATTTTGCCTAAGTTAAAGTTTGTATTCCGAAAATAGTCTCGCCGTGTGATCGAGAGAAGACCAAATCATATTGCAGTGGATGTTCCTCCATCATGTGCGGTTCATTCTCGTGGTTCCAGCTGTTGGTGAAACCACTTACGTTTGCAAGAGGAATTGTAGACTTCACAAAAAAAAAATCTTTCAGTCTGTACTGAATGTTGGCCAGGAGAAGCATCCATGTTAGTAGGAAGAACAGATGTTTTTTCTAGATCTTTGATTTTGGAGCTACATATTTGTATATGATTTGTGAATCATTGAGATGCATTAACATGTTGATCTTATGTATGGGAATCGTACTAGTTGGTTTTAGTTGCGACGCAAGATCCGAAGTGGCTGATCTTTGCTTTTGGAGCTACATATTTGAATATGATTTGTGGATCATTGAGATGCATTAACAGTTCCTTATTTCTGTTCGCTTAGTGTTTACAAGTTACTGATCGATCAGTAGCTAGCCTACTAATGCGCTCCTGGCAGTTTTAGTTGCGACGCAAGATCCGAAGTGGCGGTTTTTTGAATAAAAATGCCTACCTCTGAAGAAACTGACAAGCTGCTCTGAAGAAAATGACATGCGAATCTGAAGAAACTGCCAGCGAAAACGTTCGCAAATGCCTTATCTCCCAGCTAAAGTTCATCAACTAATGTGATCGTACACGTACACTATCTGACCTACTCGATCCTACACGTACACTATCCGACCTACTCGATCCTACACGGATAAATAGTGGATCATGCACGTACTACCTCCTTTCCGATTTGCAAGGCTCAATTCAAGAAACGACCTACTCGATCCTACACGAATAAATAGCGGATCACGCACGTACTAGTACCTCCTTTCCGGTTTGCAGGGCTTAATTCAAAATTCTCACCAACCAAGGTACTCCCTCTGTCCGGGTTTATTAGTCCCGTGCGCCAAAGCAGCAAGACCAAGGCACGTCAATAATTAACTGCATGCAGAAGTTTAAGCCTAATTAATTCCAGTGATTTAAGTGGTTGCATGCGTGCCCTCGGCTGCGACTCATTGCAGGCTGCTCCGCGTACTGGCTGCGAGCGATTCTAAGTGCCTGCATGCAGCCAGCCATAATTAAGGCAGCTAACTAATGCGAAAAAGATGCACTTTAATTGTTGCGGGCATTTTAAATCCGTTGAATCATTATTGACAAGGAGGGAGATTATTCGAGTGCACTCGTTTGACCGTCATGCCGGCGTGCGACCCAGCACGGACGGGACAACACATTCATAATTTCAGTTTCTCTAGTTTTCCACGGCAAGCTGGCGCGCTAAGCCATGCCTGGTTATGCATTGAATTCCGATGACCGTCGCAGTACCTTCCACCTATAAGTACTGTTTCCCGGCCTTCTCCGGTGGCACCATGAGCCATCTCGCCCTATGCCCCCACCGGCCTGACGTCGCTCGCCACTTATCCTCGCTCTCGCCACGTCCGCCATGACCCCGCCCGTCCACGATAGGCGAGGCCGGAGGCGGTCACCGCCGGAACTAGTGTTCGGTTTTTCACCAGAAGGCAGACGGAGGGAGGAGCCATTCTATCGGTCTTTAGATGGCAATGCGGAGATCAAGGACTTGTTGGAGCACGACCGTCTGGCGGAGGAGCAGGAGTTGTTGGAGCGCGACCGCTTGGCGGAGGAGCAGCGTATCGCCGATTTGCACCGCGAGCGGGACATGGAGCAGCACCGCACCGACGCTCTGAGTCGCGAGCAGAGCGCCCGCAACTGGGCCGACTACGTGGAGGCCGGCGCCCGGCAAATAGCCCTGGAGGCTGTCGGGCATGCACATATTCGCGACGCTGATTTTTACTACCAGCTCGTGAAGTGGGTTTCCTGCTTAGAAGTCGAAGCTTCGGTGGACCACGCCGGCATGGTAAGGGCCAAAGCGCGCGAGCAACGCGCCCTATCGCACCTCTAGCAAGTCCGGGGCGAGGCAGAGGATGCCAGTGCCGGCGTTTAGCATGTACCGCAGATGGCGGCCGGCATCATCTAGTTAGCTAAGAGTAAGTTAGTACTTGTACGCTACTAGAGTATTAGTGGGAGTAGATAGTTAACTTGGCTATGATGGTTGTCAACGTGGAAGTTCAGTACTCTATATGTGGATCAGACCTGTTACTTTGCTCTGAATGTTGAACTTTCCATTTGAACGTATGGAATGGGCTGTTATTTTTTTAAATGGGTTGTATTTTTCCTCCACGGGTTTAGAGGCTAACTTGTGGGCCTACCAAGTTGACACGTACACAATCAGGAGATGATTGTACGTGGAGAGGATGACAGCAGGGACCCGCCAAGGTCATGGCAGTACGCAAGCAAGTGCCTCCTTATTTCAAGCCAATAAAAAAATGGCTCCTCCTAATGGATTTCTGACATCTGGGTCCCATGCCATTGTCAACGTAGTCAATAAATGAGAGAATTACACAATGAGCGGCTGGCACCAGGGACCCAGCAGCTCGCCCAGTTATTTTTTTTGTGTTAATTTGATAAATGCCACTCCAAATCTGATGTTTCCGAGAAATGCCACTGCAATTTCCAAACTTTGAAAAATGCCATTTCATGCCATTTCCAGTGGCATTTTTCGAAGTCTAGAGTGGCGTTTTTCAAAGTTTGCAAATTGCAGTGGCGTTTTCCAAAGTTTGCAAAAATTGCAGTGGCATTTTTCAAAGTTTGGAAATTGCTATGGCATTTTTATGAATCGCCATAATTGGAGTGGCATTTATCTAATTTGTTTTTGAGACGGAAGCAGGGTGTCAACTGGGCTGTGCGGGGCACTCTGGCCTGTCTAGACAGCCTTCTCTTTTATGTTTACCACAGACCAGCTCAGTAGTTTTTTTTTCTTTCTGAAAATGGCTAGCCCAGTTTTTTTGCGATTTGCCAAGTAAGCCGCTTTGTCAGGCATGTTAGGCTGCAAATCTTTCAAGACGAGGAGAGCTTCATTCGGCTGGCCGAGAAAATGGCCTATCAGTAATGAGAAATGGGTTGTACATTTTTAAAACACATCAAACCGGCAATTACTTTCAAATTTCTTTTTTTCATTTCGAGATTTTAAATTGCATTGATTTTTATGCGTGGACGATTTGTTGGATTTTATATTGATATACATTTATTTTTAAAATCAGTTTGAATGTGACTCGAAATTTTGGGATTAAAAACAGTTCCGACCGCACCGAAATATGCAAAATTTCGTATAATTTTTTAACCATGGCCACAATATGGGCTCTAATGCTAACAACAAGAATATGGGCTCCAAAAAAATCTTAAGAATTAGAAAATGGGCTGTAAATTATTAGAAATAATGACAGATGGGTTGTATGATGTTTTCCACAGATTTGAGGTTTTCCTTGAAAGAGGTTGACGCACAAGCAGTGACTGATGGATGTCCATCCAATGGCCGTCGTGCTTCTTCAATCTCTGCTCTTCTTGCTCCAGTCGCTCAAACAAGCGCCGGTGGGACTGCCTGCTCCCTCCTCCCCGTGGCCGGCTGTGCTGCCACGCAGGCCTCACCGCCCCACCGTACTCCCATCGCTGGCCTAGCCATCCCTCTACTCACCCACACCTGCTGTTATTCTCCGGCGATAGCAGACGAACCAGTAAACCCTCGTTCAGTCGTACTCCCCTCCGCGTGGGAAACAACTGCGAAGTCTTCCCTGGCTCCGTGTCGTTCCCTTCCTAGGCCTCGCCTTCGTCCACCGCCCTGGTTCTCTCGGCGCGGCCTGGTTAGCGTGGTCAATGACCGACAAGCATCTGAAGTGCACTGTACGTGGAGAGGCTAACAGCTGGGTCCACGGCCGCACGCAAGGAAATACCTCCTTATTACACACAAAATAATGATTCCTCCACCTGACATATGGGACCCATCGAAAGGGCCTCTGTATTTCGCGAAAAAAACATAACCGCCGCTGACAGCTCGGACCCACCAGCTATATCTTCGCACGCAAGGAAGTGCCTCCTTATTACGCACAAAAAAATGAATACTCCCCCGCTAGCTGGGAGCCAGTATAGTGGGAGGATGACTTGTGGGACTACTAAGTTGACGGGGACGGAGGGCTTTGTCAACTTAGTCAATATGCACGATTCTAGCTCTAGTGACCGTACGATGTCCATCCAACGGCCGTAGTGCTTCTTCAACCTCTGGTCTTCTTGCTCCAGCCGCCCAAACCAGCGCCGGTCGTGCCTCGTGCTCCTGCCTCCCGTGGCCGGCTGCGATCCCGCGGAGGCCTTACCGCCCCTACTACTCCCACCGCTGGCCAGGCCATCCCTCTAGTCACCCACACCCCCTTTTATTCTACGGCGACGGCAGCCTCACACCGCAGCGAACCAGTGATCACTCATACTCCTCTACGCGTGGGCATCCATTGCCGCTTCTTCCCCGACACTGCGTCGTCCCCTTCCTAGGCCTTGCTGTCATCCACCGCCCTGGTGCTCTCGACGCGGCGTGGTCAACGTGGTAAAGGAACGACTTCCATCGGACGTGGACTGTACGTGGATAGGCTGACAGCTGGGTCCCCGGCCGCAGCAAGGAAGTGCCTCCTTATTACGCGGAAAATAATGATTCCTCCACCTGACAGCAGGGACCCACCGGACGGGCAACTGTATTTCGCGAAAAAAAGTTTTCCCCCTGACTGCTGGGACCTACCAGCTACATCTTCGCACGCAAGGAAGTGCGTCCAGGCAAAAAAAGATTCGCCCCCCTGACTGCTGGGACCCACCAGCTACATCTTCGCACGCAAGGAAGTGCCTGACAGTCGGAACCCACCTGGTCGAAGCATACGTAGCGTTGTCATTCTGGTCGCGAACGTGTACGTACATACTGGTCGATGTAGAGGCGCGCATGCAGCATGTACACGTACGTACAATGGCCAGTGTGCAAGAAAGAAAATACGGCCATGTACGTACATACGGGCGGGGTCTCGAACACCTACTCACGCATACGTACGGCCAAGGCTCGTGTACATGGCTAGGTCGGAACGGAGAAACAGCGTCGTCGTGTTCATGGGGAGCCAACCGGCTTGGTCGGAACGGAATGCGTCGTCCTGTTCATCGGGAGGGCTTGGACGGAACAGCCGATGGGAATGAGGCCTGGCGTACCGCAGAACGGAGGAAACGGCCTTGTGTTCGACCGGCCACGTTTGAAACGGGATCCTGTTCATCGGGAGGGGTCTGGCGTACCGCGAAATGGAGGAAACGGACTTGTGTTGGACCTCCTACGGTCAAAACGGGGTCCTGTTGATCGGGAGGGGTGTGGCGTACCGCAAAACAGAGGAAACGGACTTGTGTTGGAGCACTACGATCGAAACGGGGGTCCTGTTCATCGGGAGGGGTGTGGCGTACCGCAAAACGGGACTCCACGGGATACTGTTCATCTCCACCGTCGACCCCCTCCAGCCTCCACGGGCTACTGTTCATCAACCGTCGACATCCTCCAGCCTCCACCTGCGACTGTTCATCCACGGGCTCCTGTTCATCCAGCCTCCACCGTGCGCTACTCCACCGTCTACTGTTCAACTAGCCCTCTCCACGGGCTCCTGTTCAACCACCCCTCCATGGGCTACTGTTCATCCAGCCCTCCACACTCTAATGTTCATCCAGCCCTCCACGGGGTCATCCCGTTCATCCAACCCTCCACGGGGTCCTGTCCATCCAGCCCCAACCGGCTCGATCGATCAGGGTCCTGTTCATCCAGAGGCAACACCACGGGGTCCTGTTCATCCACCCCCACCGGGAACTGTTCATCCAACCCCCCCAGCAACGCTCACTGCTCATCCAAAGGCAGCATCGATCGGCTTCAATTAGCAGCAGTACAGAAGGAATCACTCGGGTTCAGTAATGTAGCTAGTGCAATCGCTCGGGTTCAGTTAGAGCCCAACGCCTCGCTTGGGTTCAGTTAGAGCCCAACGCCTCGCACACACGTGCGTACGTGTACGAGAGAAACGCGCATCGCTCGGCCCCCGACCACCCACCGTAACCGGGAACTCCCTGAAATTTTCCTTGCCCTCGCTTCTACCACGGTTTTTTCCGTCATGGACGGTCCAAAGAATGTCATGCAGCTGCGTCTCCGGCCCGCCCAGGACGAAAAGCCCATTTTCTGTCATGATTTTTTGTCATAGAAGTAGGAGCCCACCACATCTATGATGATACCTGGTTTTGTCACAATTATCGTCATAGAAGTGTCATAAGTATGGCAGAAAAAAAATTCGTTCGGCCCAAAATGTCACGGATGTGTCTTTTTTTTGTAGTGACGACTGCCTTTTGGGTGGTAAAAGCCATCTGGGCATGCTTATTCTTGGCTAGGTCTTTGACGAAACCCTGCCTGTGCGCGATCCCGAAGGATGTCGCTGCTTGGTTTAATTGATTCCGATGTTTCTGTTGTTTTGGCTCCTTGGTGACCTAGGGAATTTCAACGCAAAGTTATGCATCCTGGGACGTAATGCCCCTTTCAAGGGAGGTGCGCGAGGAGCCCGCACCCCTATCTATGGTGGGGTAGTGTTTGTTCGACGTCGGCTGGTGCGGCCCGTGTGCGCTTTGCTGAGCTTGGGGCGTGCTTGCCCGTAAGGCCGGCCTCCTCGGGTGCCTGCACCTCGGCTACGAAAGCCGCTCTCTGCTCCTTTGTCCGGAGAGAAAGTTTGGTGTTGCCATTTACTGTGATAACACCGTTTGGTCCTAGCATTTTAAGCCTGAGGTAATCATAGTGCAGGATTGTGTTGAAGCGAGCAAATCTTCAGTTTTTGTTGATAACAAGATTATTGCGAGAAAACAAGTGTCGGTGTCAAAACAAGCCGATCTCGGGTAGGGGGTCCCGAACTGTGCGTCTGAGGATCGAAGGTAACAGGAGACAAAGGGGACATGAGTTTTACCCAGGTTCGGGCCCTCTCGATGGAGGTAATACCCTACTTCCTGCTTGATTGACTTTGATGAGTATAGGGGTTACAAGAGTCGATCTACCTCGAGATCGTAATGGCTAAACCCTATATGTTTAGCCTATATGATTTGTGATAGTCTCTACGAACTAAACCCTCCGGTTTATATAAACACCGGAGGGTCCCACGGTTATACAAAGTCGGTTTACAGAGAAAGGAAACTACACATCTAGACATCAAGCTTGCCATCCACGCAAAGGAGAGTCCCAACCGTACACGGGGGACGGCCTTCTATTTTGTATCTTCATGGCCCATCAGTCCGGCCCATACTACACAGTCCGGAGCCTGAGGACCCCATAATCCAGGACTCCCTCAGTAGCCCCCGAACTTGCCTTCAATGATGACATAGTATTCGCCTCATGTCTTCGGCTTTGCAAGGCGGGTTCTTCACTATAATCCGGACCGATGACAACCTGGTGATAATCTTGACGGCTTTTATGATTACCCCCTGTCGATGCTTCGATTTCCGCGTGCTGAGTGAATATGAACGGTCCATGCTTTTTGGCAAATAAGTCCTTTACCATGCTCGGGTGGTTTCTATATAAGGAGACATAGATCTCCAAATGGCATCTCACATCATGCAGAAAGAAAATCGCCAAGTCTAGCCATGAGCAAAACCTTCCATCATGACCAGCACCCCTGGCTCTTCATCGCGCCCCCATGGAACTCAAGAGGGCAATTGGCAGAGTTGCTCCGTGCCTCATCTTCAGTTAAGTCGGCTCCAGACGCAAGGCTACCTCCCCCCCAAGGATCTAGTCTCCGTTCTAGCGGGATTGTATTCTGCAGGCAACGACGCGATGGCTGAGAATTTCCCCAACCCCAATAAGGAGGAGAGGGTGTGCTTCGTCGCATTCCTATTGCGGGGCCTAGGATTTCCAATCAATCCCTTTCTCAGGGGGCTATTAGAATTTTACGGCATCTAACTACACAACCTCACCCCAGGTTCGATTTTGCACATCTCAGGCTTTGTCGCCCTCTTCGAGCTATTTTTGGGTATTGAGGCCCATTTTGAATTATGGAGTTAGTTCTTATGTCTCGTTCCCCGCCACCGAGGAGGTTCTATATTTGAGGTGGGCGGCGCCGAAGTATGGCGTATAGCCGGGTCCGGATACCTCGTTGGAACACCTAAAGTATACCCGCAGTGGTCTTTGGAATGGTTCTACGTGGACGACGTCCCACTGTCGGACCCAGTTTGTAGGGGCCTCCCTGAATTTTCCAGTGCTCCTTTAAGGAAGCGCCTCAACTGGCGTCCCCGAAGTCCCAAAGAAGTGGACAGTGCGGAGATACAGAGGTTGGTCGGCAAGGTCAGGCTGCTGGCCCACTCCGAACTCTCAATACTTGAAGTCATGGTGATCGCAATAAAGAGGTGTGTGCAGCCTCTTCAATCCAGAGTAACTCCTTTATGGTGCTACAATGGAGAAGATGACGCATCCCGTTTCAGACGGCAGGGTCCGGATACCCCAGCCGAACTGGCCTCCATTTTGGCCGATCTGTATAAGGGCGAAAAAGAAGATTTTCTCCGGGTGAACTGTCGGGAGGCCTATTCCATGTACACCCCTATTGAATGGGTAAGATCTCGATTCATCTGTGCTTATTTTACTTCATTGCAGATACTAATCGAATGTACTTTTTATTGCCACCAACTTAGTCATGGAGGAGGATAATCGAGGACGTCTACTGTCCTGCTCCTCAGCCGGAGGATCATAATCACGACAAAGATCCTGGCTTCTGGAGGATCCGGATATATATATAGAATTCGACGATGGGGTATTCTATCAAGCAAGCCTTGACGGTTCAGAAGTGGCCATCATCGCCAACTACTCTCACCTTTACCCATTCTGCATCGTGAGTACCAGAGGCTTCTAAGAAGAGATCCTCATTTGTATCCTTTCCTGTTGTACTAATCTGGATTTTATCAGGATTGGCGCTCCAGGGACCATAACTCCTCGAGGGCGGCCCCTACGCAAGGCCGTCGTTCAGAACGAAAAGGGATCGGGAGTACTACAGAGACCTCACGGTCTTCCAAGAGGTATGTATACTTTAATGCGTGCCTAGGCATGAGTCTGGATTGTTTAAGAGCCTCCCCTTATTTATCTTTTATTCTTAGGAGGAGTACGCGGCAAACGGTGGAAAAACCTCGATTAGCCAAATGTCCACTAATCCGGTGTCGGGCTCGTCAGCTAGGACGCAAGCAAATGTCGTGCCCATTCCGACTCCTCAAGAGGATTCGGATGACGTGTCGGTCATGAATTCTGAAGTAGAAAGCGTGATGAATCACCGTCGCTTGAAGGAAGCAATACGTGCTCCGGCCTTGTCCGAACAGGAATTCACCGCATTGAGTTTGACAGATGCCTATAGGTGAGCCACTTGAGACGGCCTTGCCGGAGTTATTCAGCTGTTCTCAAAGAAAATACAGGTAAAATCTGACACAATTTTACATGGTCATATGCCAGTAGCCCTCGAGACTTGAAACGGTGAAGCAAACCGATTTAAGGATCGATAATGCTAGCTCAGGAGCTGAACACAAACCAGACGCAGCTGAGTGCAGTTACTGCCAAACTAGCGGCTTTGAAAGAGACCACAAAGATTACATCTAGGGAGAGAAAACTTGAGGAGGAAAACGACAAACAATCCGAAGAGATAGAGCGCTTGAAGGCTCAGTGTAACAGCCTGGTTTTTGGCCCTTTTCTTTTTCTTTTTGATTTATTCGTTTTTGCTCTGATTTTCTTTTTGGAGTGGTTCTATGGCCTTGCAACCTGGGAAATCATCATATTTTCCTCTCCCAAGTGATTCATAATCGTCAAAACTTTCTCCAGGTCATGTCACTTCATTGCTTGACCAAACCCTAAATTCTTTTTCTCAGGAATATTCCTTTTTCTATTAAAGGAATAACCTCAGCTGCCCTAGGTTGTGAAGCAACCTATACTTCTCTCACTCCTAAAATTCCCAATTAATTCTCATAATTTCCTTGGGTCATATGTTGCTCAAATATGCCCAAACTTTCCTGTCCTAGCCCAAAGCCAATTCCCCAAAAATTATTCTTCATTTATGTCCAGTGTGGCTTTGTGTGAAGGAAGTGCCACCTATCTTTCCTTGTTGGATCCAAAACTTTTTGGGCATGCAATTTCATCAAAATCATTGCCTCATGCCAAAATTCAACTTTATTTGCCTATCCAATCTTCCTCAGCAAATTTTCAAACTTTCTGTCAGACAGAAGGCACTGTGAAGGAAGTACTATCTAGGAGTTTCCAAATGAGTTGAAATTTTGCACACTCCTTCATGTGCTCATATTGGCACACTCATCCAAATTTCATCTGCATGCCTTGATCTATGTGAGCACATGATCAAATCTTTGCTTCTGTCAATATTTTCAGGTTGTGAAGCAAGTATATTTTTTATTGCTTCATTTTGGCTGAAAATTTACCGAAGCATTCTCATGACCATGAAACCTCTCTCCACCAATCTTGGGGCCAATTCATCAGGCCAATAATTCTCTAGAATTTTTCCAAGATTCTAGTTAGTGAGGATGTTTGTGAAACAAGTGCCACCTTGGATAGACCATTTGGTACAAATTTTTTACAACATCTTCTTATGACCAAATCACTAAGCCTTGCCAAATTTTAGCTCAAGTGGCTTCTCCATGTGAGTGCACCTTCCCGATAAAGTTTCTCGACCCAAATGTGTGTTGGACATCAACTATATTAGTTTGTAGTCCAAATCCCCACATAACCCAAAGGATTATAGTCCTTCTTAAATTAAACCTCCGAGGCAACTCCATTGGCACCAATCATTTTCCTGTTGATCAGCAGTGCTCTTCCAAGTTTGATACAGCAAACTTCAGAGCTTAGTTACCATTTAACCATAGCACCCCGGATCAAGCCATGGCCTCATAAATGCTCCATCTTGGAAGGACATAACGCTAGACACCATTTACCTGCCTCTCGTGACCTCCGGCGGCTGCTGCTCCGTGACCTTCGTCCGCTCCCTCTTGTCGTGTTCCCGTGCTCGTCCATTCTCGCTGAGCCTCGCCAGAACTTTGGCCGAGCTCGAGCGGCGGCACTCGGCCACGGCCTCCCTCGTCCGGCTATATATAGCCGTCCCTGATCGCTCCCGAGCTCACCAACTGCTCCCCCTCACTCCACTACTCCTCCCTAGCCCATCCGTTCGATTCCAGAGCCTCTCATCGCCTCGGTTGGCCGCCATGGCCGCCGCGGCCTCCCTCCTAAATTAGCTCGAGTCCAAGCCTCCCTCTCCCTCTTTCCACCTCCAGTAGACAGCCCGGAGCATCCAGAGCCTCCCCGCAACTTCCCCATCTCATCGGATGGCCTGGAGCGCCAAGATCACCAGCGGCCATGTTCGTCCCAGTTTAAGAGCTCCCTGATGGAGAATACCCCCACCAGGCGCTGCGGTTCCGTCCCCTGAGTGCGCCGGTAGGTCGGGCGCCGCCTACGGTGGCCGGAGTTGTCGGCGAGCCTTGTCGGGGCGGTCTCCTCCCTCGGCCAGGAGCGGGCAGGCATGCGAGGAAGAGGAAGGACCTGCCAGTGGGCCCCACGTCACCCCGTCCCCTCCGGCCAGCCCCTCAACCGTTGACCCGCCTCGCCACGTCAGATAAGTGGAGTCGAACTCCCAGCCATTTCGCTTTCTTCTTCTAAAAGCGTATTTTGCCTCTCCTTCAGCCCAAGTACGCTTTCCTTTACTGAAAGCGTATTTTCTCTCTGTTGCAGCGAGGAATACATTTTCCAGAGGAGAAGGCCTATTTCGCAAAGTGCGCTTTCTGTTTTTCCAGCCAAGGGCCTGTTTGTGATGATTTTATTACAGATAGGTCCCTGGCAGAAAAACCCTTATATCTTTTTACTCCCAACTCCAAATGAGGTGATTCCAAAGCCAACTTCTTCGTCTCATCGAGCTCGTTCTGCTGGTATCATTTTCACCATGTGTTAGCATTCTGAAAATCACCATTTTGCCCTTGTGCTTAATCAGCCCCTTCGAGAGAGAACGTTTTCCGGCGATTCTTTCCGCGAGCTTCTCGCACTTCTTCCCGGTGATTTCTTCCACCCCAGGCAAGCCACACCCTACATTTGCATGATTCCAATGCAGTGACATGGTTTAAATTATTTAAACTTATTTAAAAAAAATTAGCTACTTGTGATTTGTTCGTGGCATTTCTCGGAGTATGGTTTGATCTTGCTTTTTGCCAGGATATTGTTTGGAGTTCTAGGACCAATATTTGGCAGCTTATGAGGATGTCATGTTGCCTTTGGATTATTAGTAGCTTTTATGATTATTTTCATGGTGCTGTTGGATATGATATTTTGGAGTGTTACTTTGGATGTCATGCTACTTTTGGATTAGTAATGGTTAGAATCATTTTTATCATGAAGCCAATTGATATTATGTATTGGAGTATGATTACGGAGATGATTCTTGTATGTGGATCTTAGCTGAATAGATGGTTCTTGCTATTGGAGTACTAGTTATATCGTTCTTGGATTTATGCCAATAGTGTCATGTTATCCTTGGAGTGTTTTGATATGACTAGGTTATGATTTAGATTATTTGTTGGACATCGTTATAATTTGGATCACAGGTTGATAGATGATATCGGAGTAGCTGTTATCGCAGATATACTTTTGGAATAAATTCCTTCATTAAGTTGGTCAGGTGCCACCGAACCGGGCTTTTTCCGGTGCAACCACATTTGCCTTTATGGGAAGTCCCTAGTGCGGTCTATTGCCGTGCCTCTCGCCGGTGCCTCCAACGAGCACTACAAAAAAACGACACATTGGTGACATTTTGGGCCGAACGAAAATCTTTTCTGTCATACTTATGACACTTCTATGACGATAATTGTGACAAAACCCAGTATCATCATAGATCTGGTGGGGTCCTACTTCTATGACAAAAAATCATGACAGAAAATGGAATTTTCATCCTGGGCGGGCCGGAGACGCAGCTGCATGACATTCTTTGGGCCGTCCATGACGGAAAAAACCATGGTAGAAGCGAGGGCGCGGAAAATATCGGGGAGTCCCCGGTTACGGTGGGTGGTCGGGGGCCGAGCGATGCACGTTTCTCTCGGACGTACGCGCGTGTGTGCGAGGCATTGGGCTCTAACTGAACCCGAGCGAGGCGTTGGGCTCTAACTGAACCCGAGCGATTGCACTGCAGGCTACGCATTACTGAACCCGAGCGATCGATTAATGGCTGTTAACTGAACCCGATCGAGTGATTCCTTCGCTACTGCTGCTAACTGAAGCTGATCGATGCTGCCTCTGGATGAACAGTGAACGTTGCGGGGGGTTTGGATGAACAGTTCCCGGTGGGGGTGGATGAACAGGACCCCGTGGCGTTGCCTCTGGATGAACAGTGAGCGTTGCTGGGGGGTTTGGATGAACAATTCCCGGTGGGGGTGGATGAACAGGACCCTGATCGTTCGAGCTGGTTGGGGCTGGATGAACAGGACCCCTTGGAGGGCAAGATGAACAGGACCACCCAGTGGAGGGCAGGATGAACAGTAGACGGTGGAGGGTTGATTGAACAGTAGCCCGTGGAGGGTTGGTTGAACAGGAGCCCGTTTAGAGGGCTGGTTGAATAGTAGCCAGTGGAGTAGCGCGCGGTGGAGGCTGGATGAACAGGAGCCCGTGGATGAACAGTCGCAGGTGGAGGCTGGAGGAGGTCGACGGTGGATGAACAGTAGCCCGTGGAGGTTGGAGGGGGTCGACGGTGGAGATGAACAGTATCCCGTGGAGTCCCGTTTTGCGGTACGCCACACCCCTCCCGATGAAGAGGACCCCCGTTTCGACCATAGCGCTCCAACACAAGTCCGTTTCCTCCGTTTTGCGGTACGCCACACCCCTCCCGATCAACAGGACCCCCGTTTCGACCGTAGGAGGTCCGTTTCCTCCATTTTGCGGTACGCCAAACTCCTCCCGATGAACAGGATCCCCTTTCGAACGTGGCCGGTCGAACACATGGCCGTTTCCTCCGTTCTACGGTACGCCAGGCCTCGTTTCCATCGGCTATTCTGTCGAAGCCCTCCCGATGAACACGACGACGCATTCCGTTCTGACCCAGCCGGTTCGCTCCCCATGAACACTACGATGGCGTTGTTTCTCTCTTGCGACCCAGCCGGTTGTCTCCCCATGAACACTATGACGGCGATGTTTCTCCGTTCCGACCCAACCATGTACATGAGCCCTGGCCGTACGTATGCGCGAGTAGGCGTTCGAGACCCTGCCTGTATGTACGTACGTGGCCGTATTGTCTTTCTTGCACAGTGGCCGGTGTATGTACGTGTACATGCTATGTGCGCGCCTCTACTACGACACGTGCGCGCCTCTACATCGACCAGTATGTACGTACACGTTCGCGACCAGAATGACAATGCTACGTACGCTTCGAACAGGTGGGTCCCGACTATCAGGCACTTCCTTCCGTGCGCAGATGTAGCTGGTGGGTCCTAGCAGTCAGGGGGGCGAATCGTTTTTTTCCCGGACGCACTTCCTTGCGTGTGAAGATGTAGCTGGTAGGTCCCAGCAGTCAGGGGGAATCGTTTTTTTCGCGAAATACGGTTGCCCATCCGATGGGTCCTTGCTGTCAGGTGGAGGAATAATTATTTTGCGCGTAATAAGGAGGCACTTCCTTGCGGCCGCCGTGGATCCATATGTCAGCCTCTCCACTTACAGTACTCTTCTGATGGAAGTCGTTCCTTGACCACGTTGACCATGCCGCACCGAGAGCACCAGGGCGGTGGACGACGGCGAGGCCTAGGAAGGGGACAACGCGGAGCCGGGGAAGACGCGGCAGTGGAAGCCCACATGGAAAGGAGTATGACGGTTCACTGGTTCGGCTGCGGTGTGAGGCTGCCGTCACCGCAGGGCCTGGCCAGCGGTGGGAATAGTAGGGGGCGGTGAGGCCTCCACGGCAGCACAGCCGGCCACGAGAGGCAGGAGCAGGCGGCACGACCAGTGCTGCTTTGGGCGGCTGGAGCAACAAGACCAGAGGTTGAAGAAGCACTACGGCCGTTGGATGGACATCGTACGGTCACTGGAGCTAGAATCGTTCATATTGACTAAGTTGACAAAGCACTCCATCCCCGTCAACTTAGTAGGCCCATAGGTCAGCTTCCGAAACGGTGCGCCCCAGATGTCAGGGGGAGGAATCATTTTTTGGGCGGGTGAAGATAGAATATCCGAGGTTGAAGAAGAAGCACGGCATCCGTTGGATGGACATCCAACGGTCAGTGCTGCTAGAACCGTGTGTTGACTATAAGTTGACAAAGCCTTGCATACGCGTCAACTCTCTTTTTTTTAGGGGACGCGACAGCTTAGTAAGGCCACAAGTGTGTGGCAAAGAACTTATAGCCCATTTGTGATTTGTAAGAATGTGCAGCCAATTTTTGAATTCTAATGGAATTTACTACAACCCATTTACAGTTTGTTAAAAGTACAGCCCATTTCAACCAACCGTTCAAAACAGAATTCCATAAAATTTCCCACATTTTGATGGGATCCGAAATATTTTTATCCCGAAATTTCTAGTCAGATTAAATACAATTTCAATAAAATTTATATTACATGAAAATCCAACAAAACATTGCACACGCAACAATTAATGAAATTAAAATTTTCAATATCCAAAAATACTATTTTATAAAGTAATTACGTGTTTGGTGCATTTTTTATAGTTACTGCCCAGTTTTTATAATTACATCCCATTTATTATTTCTCAAAGCCCATTTTCTTGTTAAGCCTAATGCATCCCTCCTAGGAAAGATTTGCAGCCCAGTGGGCGCAGAATAACAACTTGACCTTGCCTGGGTATTCCTAAAAAAAGTATAGCCGGGCTAGCCATTTTCAGCTTGAAAAAAAATTAATATCTCGGGTGGATATCTGGCCTAGGCTAGACGGGCCACAGCCCGCCCAGTTAATAGCTGCAGCGATGTTTTCATTGTTGTTCAGAGGAGAAAAATTAATATCTGGGCTAAACATCGCTCAAGAAAAACTCTGCAGTGCTCACACCTCAAAAACACAAATACTGCTCGAGCTGCTTGTCCGAGCTGTCGGCCGCTTCTTGTGCAATTCTCTCGTTTATTTTTCTTATGCAATTCTCTCGTTTATTGACTACATAGGTTCATAATGGTGTAGCACTGTGATGTCAGGAAACCAGGAGGAAGCAAAAAAAATTAATAGTTTTATATACTAATAAGGAGGCACTTGTTGTCATCCTCTCCAAGTAAAGTCATCTCCTCATCCTCATGTCCGTTGACCATGTTGACTACGCGAGACGGCGGCGCCACGGCGAGCGCAACAACTCGAAGGACGACGGAGAGGGCCTCGCGGGCCCTACGGATGGTCTGATACAGCGCCCGCCGCTCATTCGGGAAGCCAAGATCATAGGGATACATGTCCGCGACGGCATTCTCGTTCGCTTGTTCACCGGTGCTCATTGAGGAGATGAAGGTTGCGGCACAGGTCCTCCTGCGCTGGTAGCACTTCCGCCATTAGGGCGTCGAAGTGCGGCCGCACCTGCTCTATGGTGAACACGGCATGAACCGGCTTGGACAGTGGCGCCGGCTCCTGGTCGGAAGCTACGTCCATCGTTTGATTGTCGTCGCTCAGCTCGGCGAGGTAGCTGGCGAGCTAGCATGTCCGGCTGCTGGACCGACCCGCTGCCAAGCACGAGTCTGACTGCCCTGGCCCACCCAGACCGCCTCCCTCGCCCGCGCGCACTTTCCGCCCGAAACGGTCAGCGCCGCCCGCCCCGCTTCCCGGTGCATGCGATTGCTCTGCCTTCAAACGACACAAGTGTCGTCCGTCCGTCCTTCTGCCGCCCATATTAATGTATGCGGTTGCCGAGGCGGCTACTCCGGCGCCACACGTCCGTCCCTCCGCCGCCCACCATTGCTATATAAACTGATGCGCCGGCCATAGCCGCAGTCATCCGCATCCGTTCCTATTCTCCTGTCCACACCACTACTGCCCACCATGGCTTCCTCGTGCTCCAGCGCTGTTCGGGACGGGCGGACGACGGACCACAAGAAGATGGCAGCCATTGCTGCCGACTGGCTGGCTGGCTGGCAGCCGGAGGACGACGACGTCCCAATGGAGAACATGGTAGTCGAAGATCCGGCGCCAACCCCCTCCTCCGCGCCATCCTCGCCGGTGCATTGCACCACGACCATCGGCAAGCCCCGTGCCCAATATATGGACACGGTGAGGCAGAAGCGTGAGGAGCAGTTCCGGGAGGCGCAGGCCGACGCCGCCTACAACCACCATCTCCTCCTGGAGCACCTGCAGGCGGAGGAGCAGATCGCCGCGAAGCGGGCGGAGCAGGAGGCACTGCTCGACTCGTACCGCTCCGCCCGCGAGGGCCGCCTCGAGCGCTGGCGGTACCGCATGCGGGTGGCGCAGGCTGCGGCCGCCTACAAAGAGGGCGATGAAGCGGCCGAGGCGCTGTCTGGCGAGCCCGAGGACAAAGCCGGCTCCGACGAGTCCCCGCTCCGCTGGCGTCGACGAGGCCCTGCTCCGCCGAGGCCCCGCGGCGCGAACAACGAGGCAGAGGACACCACCGGCTCCGCCGAGGCCCCACCCTGGCGGCAACGAGGGGGACGATTTCCCCCGCTCCGCCGAGGTGCCGCCCGCCGGCTACGAGACAGAGGACATCGCCGGCTCCGCCGAGGCCCCGCCCCATTGCCAACGAGGCCGCGCCACACAAAAAACGAGGAAGAGTAGAACACGGTAGGTCGCCGCTGCTCGGGTCCAAGTAAGGCCACCGGTGCTACCCTCCGGTTGCTGGCACTGAGTTGTACATCATGGAGCAATTCTATGATTACAGGCTGATTGAAGAGCGCTCTGTGGTTGAGCAAGCTCATGTGCTACAGTCAGTTGCTAGAGAACTTGAGCACTTCAGTTGTATGCTACCGGACAATGTGCAAAGTAAAAAGGAACAGAAGGAGTACAAAGAGTTTGAGCAGCTTTTTAGCGTTCATGTACATTGCAATCACAGCGATTCACATGTCATAGAGAACATTCGAAACAATCGATGATTATGCATCTCAGCGATTAACATGTCAGGGCCAATATTTACTTCACAACTAAAGAATACAGAAAAAATGGATCGACGCTGCTGACAGCAAAGGGCGTCCCATTCGAAAATATCAATCGTATGTCTTCTTGCTAAAATCAATGAGCAAAATTTGACAGGGTTTTCCCATTCCAAAATATCAAATGCCTACGATTGTGGAATGGGCAGGGTTTGCCATCAGTTCGGACATTGACATGGCACCTCGTGCTAAAGAAACCAGCTGTTCTTTTTGTGCAGTTCCACCAAAATCAACCAAATTCGCGCGTAGCTTGTATGATTTCGCCCTGATATGTTGCAACGCATTGAACTTATCGGCACCTCCTTTCTTGTGGTGGAAATGAATGATTCGATATATTCATGAACATTTTGTGCAGTTCCCATTCAAATCAAGCTGAGCACCCCTGTTTGCACAAATACAAAAAAGTGATTAGTATAAAGCAAACTGTACTATGAATTGACAGTTTAAACAGGCACCTACATGGTCCATGTAGAGCACACTTTTACAAAAATGGAACTCACCGGAAAGAATCCTAGAACAACATTGTACTCACGCATCACAACAAGAAAATGGAGATTTGTCAGTCCTTCTGAGCTGAAGTTAGTTTGGTCTTGTGGGGGGTAATGTAACCATCCTTCAACTCCTCCTTCTGATGAGAAGATAGACATGGCTTCTTCATCTTGGCATAATCGGAACTAGTCACTTCACGTACTCCATATTCTTCTTCAGAGGAGGATGATCCTGTTGTGCAAAGACAAGAGGATAACTAAATGCTAGCATCCCTGTTTGCTCGAAAAAAAGGAAAGGAAATATTTAAAACAGCACAGATGAAGCACTTCTCAAGGACAATACCACTTTTTGATGACATCATCTAAACAGTAGCACAACACCAATAGAGATGACAAAGCTCAATCATATGGATGAAATCAGTGGGCGAGTACCAACCTTTGTCAGGAGGCTTATTGTGTAGAGCATACAGATGAAGCACTTCTCTGGAACCATCTGTTGCTATCTACTGTGGGGGCCATGCTTACTATATACTCCTCGATTAGATTAATGTTTCCAACATCTTCTTGTGCAGTTCCACTAAAATATATGGTATCTTCAAAGAAGATCCCTGTTTGCACAAGTAGAGATAATTACGTATTACATTAAGAGTGGCATAATATCAGTGGCAAAACAATTGCTCGTTCCAGCCATAGCAATAAATTAAGACGCAAAACTATATCATTACTTGTGTCATCACAGTTCCAGTGCTTCATTACAGCACCAGGAGTTGGTTTTTGTTTTTCTTCCGCCTGTTCTTCCCCTTCATCACTTGGTTCAATAACAGACAAGCTTCGCCTTCAATGTAAGATTTGGCAAGTCAATTAGGTTGCACAAGTATAGCACTAAACAATGACATTAATTTTCTGATGAAAGTGGCAAAATACAGGCCAACAGTTGTGAAATACCCTTATCTTACCTCAATGGGATATTACGGTGCACATACAGATTGGAAGTCTTGTCTCCATTTGTGCAGTTCACTAAAATCAAGCAACATTACCATACAAGTAGCACAACATATAAAAGCACACTGCAGAATCATGTGAAAGAAGGCTAGTACTGACCTCTTTGGCCGCGGAATTCAAACAACTCACAAGAAGAAGATTTGAACCAAATTTGCCAACACGGATAGGAAGTAAGATCTCCTCTTGTGCAGTTCCACTAGGATCAAGCAATCAAGCAACATTGTCGGTGTGACATTTTGGTTGAACTGCACAAAACACTCTTAAAACAAAAGTGTTTTGTGCAGTGCAACAAAAGGTCACAATGGCAACGAGGTGAAGTAGATAACCCTGTTTACACAGAGGTGCAAAGGAAACAACTAGTGGTCAATAACGGTGGATGACACAGAAGCCAACAAAAAGAAGCATCTACCTTATCTAAATGGGAAAGAAAGCAAGACAGTAGCATTTCTCAAACGCTGGCATTGATTAATATTAACAGAGAGATTATATTAACAATAAAATTCGTTAAACATGTAATTTGCTTTTAACTGTGGCATTGCATCAATTTTCCAGCGGCATTATTGGTGGAGGCACTAAAAAAACTTCGTGTCAGTCCCATCTAAACCAAACAGGAGGGACTTTTAGGGACTAAAAGTGGGCATTTGGGACTAAAGAAAGAAGACCCCGAGGGAGTCTTTTTGGGACTTTTTCCAACAGTTGCCCCTGCCACGCATCGCACCTTGTCTCTATTAGTTCACTACTAGGGGTAACATGGTCTTTTAGCATGTCATTTAATAACCTCTAGTCCATGTTTAGTCCGTGGAACCAAGCAGGTAGGGACTAGGGAGGTTTTAACCAAACAGGGCCTTAGATTAACAACAGCTAAAGAGTTGCACGGGACAGTGGACGCACCAGCACCCTGTGCATCTACCGATGTACTGGGGTGATGCACACTCTGTTGTAACAAAGAACAAACAACCAAGGAGCATATTTGTGTTGGTCCCGGTTTTGTTATCTTTAGACACCTTTCCCTATGTGAGCGCAGCAAATCTAGTCCTGCTCAAACTCTACAGCCTTGTCCCCCAAAACAAAAGATCAGTTCATTACAGATGTGCGTACTGCGTTTGTCATTGTTTTCCCTTTTCGACCAACGTAGGTGCTGGATAGCCAGTCTGTACTAGTACTTTCCCCACTTCCTTTCCTCTGTGAACCACGTCCTAAATTTATGCTATACAACTTTCCCCACTACTTTCCCCCATTCATGTCCTCTTTGAACCGCGTCTTAGATTCATGCGATACAACTTTCCCCACTACTTTCCCCCTTCATTTCCTTTTTGAACCACGTCCTAGATTCATGCTATACAACTTTTCCCACTACTTTCCCCCATTCCTTTCCTCTTTGAACCACGTCCTATATTCATGGTATACAATTTTCCCCACTACTTTCCTATTTGATCCAACACCTAGATTGGAGTGCAGAAGCGGAAAAAGCCCACATGCAGCTAGAGCAATGCATGTGGAATAAGTAAATTATACCTTAAGGTTCTTGGGGTGTGGTTCGGTGGGCGACCAGAGGCCGTTCGACCCACACTATGTACGGCGGCGAAGAAGAAGGGGTCGGAGGCCCTCCCGCGCCGCCGCCGCTGGGTGAAAGTGAACAGCTGCGCTGGTAGTGGATTCCCTCCCTTGCCGACGGCGATAGCGTTAAGACTCTTTCCCTTCCCAGCGGACGGCTCTTTGACCAACAGTGAGGGGGGAGAGAGAGGCCAGCCAAGTCTTGTTTAGATGTGGAGAGGGTGAGAGAGTGTGAAGAGAGCAACTACAAGCAGACCAGTAGTGAGGGGAGAGAGAGAGAGGCCAACGAAGTCTTGTTTAGATCTGGAGAGGGTGAGAGAGTGTGAAGAGTGCAAACCCTAGAAAACAAGCTCCGAGGCTGCAGCTTATACGTGATGAGGTGATTATACGGTCACTACGAGATCGTATAGCTCTGTATCCATCCATTTTGACCAGTCAAAGAATCCTCCTGGCACGAATTATGCCCGAGTGTAGTTATCGAACCCGAGACCTCGAGTTTGATGAGCGAACAGGCTAACCAGCTACACAACCCTCCCGTTATGTTCAACGAGAGGAAAATAACCTTCCATACATTCCTGCATGTGTGTGGGAGTCATTGGGATTTAAATCATAATAGTTTCATGTGGCTTTGGTGGTAAGACTATCCACAGTGGTGTAGAAGTAATGCAGCCGTAGTCACCTTACCTCTCTCCATGTAGTAGGTTGAGTCCACAAGTCAGATGGTGAAACAAACAAATTAATAAGAAAAATTAAAAGCGCCAGCTGTGTATCTTACCTCACACATCTCGCTACTGCTCGGGAACACTGTCCAATTGATCCCTCTGTTCGCTCACGGACTATTTTAAGTGAATCCTTATTATAACTTGCACACAATTTTGGGAACTTGTATTCGACCTAAGTCAATGTACCACCATATCTCGTACGGCTCCCTCCGTCTAGGTGTAATAAGTCACATTAGAAGGTGTAGCGGGACCAAGGTGCAAGCAGATTGGAGGAGAAAGAGAAACTTGACCGGTCATTCCTCCAATCAAAGCCCTGATTTCTGTCTCTAAACGCAACAATAAATCCAAACAACTAAGAGATGCCTCTTCTCTTCTTGTATGTACTCCATTTATCTCACTTCCTATGGCTTCGCACTCGCACTATTTTCCTATTCTATGAACCTGTGTGTGCGTGTGCGTGTGTGTGTGTGTGTGTGTGTGTTTAACAGCATGTGTGTGTTAGAGAGAGCGATAGATCGACCTACTCCTACAGAGAGATGGTGTGTAGTGTATGATTTTAGCCGCGAGAGTCGGTGCATCCTCTCGTTTCCGGCCATCCGGTAGGGACAGGCGGAGAGCCGCCACGCCCGCTCCTGACCAGCCTGGCCCACCCAAAGCCCCTCCATCGCCCGCGCGCGCTTCCCGCCCGAAATGGTCAGCGCCGCTACAAAGAATCGGTGCCGCATTCATGCCCGGGCAGAGCGGACGCGACCTCTCACTGGCGCCTGCGTTGAAGGGAGAAGCGGATTCAAGAGTGATGGTTGCTTCGTCCGTCCAACTTACTGCTGGGTCTATGTGATTTGACGGCTCATTGGTCATTATTACTGAGGTCGTAGGACTGCTGGATGTCTCACGCTTTCGGCGAAAGGAGGTACTACTAGATTACAATTTTCTCCATTCTTACGGCGGAGGAGTGCAAGAGCGGTGAAAACACGCAAGCTCAGTGATTACATGGCCCACCTCACACTATCACAATATTTTCTGGACACCATGCGACACCTAACTCTTTACATAGTACTACTTGTATAGTATGTACTGTAATTTATCAGCGAGATAGTACAATGCTATGAAGCTTCCAGCTTCTGTTACATGTATCTTTCGTCCAAGGTTGCCCGTTGCAACATTTCATCAAATACAAAGGAGACTAACATGCATGCTATTGCATCTCAATGATTGACAGATCATAGCAAATATGTACTCCCTCCATTCCAAAATAAGTGTCTCAACTTTATGCTACATACGGAGCAAAATGAGTGAATCTACACTCTAAAATACATCTATATACATCAGTGTTTGGAGTATGTACTAGTAGTTCATATTGAAATCTACTAAAGGACATATATATTCCAAACAATATGATAATCTCTCTAACCAAGGTAGTAGGGACGAGGAGTAAACGGAGGGAGTACTAGTAAAATTTTCTCCTTGTCCTGCGAGCCACCGCGCGCGTGGGTGAGGGAGCGGGCGTAAGGCGTACAGTACTACTACTACTCATGCAGTCCCTAGCCATTGAAACAGAGACAGCTAAAGAAAAAAACGATCCATGCAGTCCCTAGCCCTTGAACCGTAAACCCTAACTAGGCTTTAATTTGCTGGCAACATCGGCGCTTCCTAAGAAATGAAGTTTGCAACCCTTTGAGCATCGGATCATTTTGTGCAGTTTCACCAAAATTGAGATGAGCATCCCTGTGGCAAAGAAATTGAAGAAGCGTGATTAGAATAAGATTACTGGGACTAGTTGATGAGACATAAAGTCATCACAAATAGAATTTGTAGAAGCCAGTAGAGGTATGTGCGGGGAGAAAAAGTAGAGAAATATCCACATGGAGTGACGTGGGCAGCTGGAGCAGTGGTGCAAGCTGGCTGTAAAGGGAGTTGTACCTGAGGGATGTCAGGACGTAGCTCAACCTAGAGGAGGGCGGCGCGAGGAGGCAACTACCCACGTCGCGGCAGTGAGCAATGGACGAAGGCAACCTGACCGGCTTTGTGAGAGAGAATGGCGGGGACCCCTGATCAGGACGTGCCGACAGTGGGTTTTCCCCGTCGGCGACGGCAACCGCATCTACACTAAGCATCCACCCCTTCCCCGGCGGACGTGATCCGCCGGGATGTTAGAGATGTGGCCACAGTGGTTTTGTGCGAGAGAGTGTGAAAACTGAAGACAGCAACCCCAGCAAGCAACCGTGTAGGCTCGTCCTGCCTATGTATATAGTGGAGCGGTTTCCTTTTCTCTCCATATGAACCTATTTATATTGCGTACATGCTACTGAAGAAAAAAAAACTTTATTTATAAATGACGCGGCACCTACTACTCGTTCTCCTATAAACCTTGCGCTTGGCATCTCCAAACTATTAACCTTGCGATTGGCTCTTCGCCTCTTGGGGAAGTCGAGCAATAATGGTACTGAAGTATATATCGTTCTGGCTATATGAGACCGAATGAATTGCTGCATGTCCACCACATGGCGAGGGTCGAGGGGCGAGGGAGAGTGCGTACTATTACGTCCGTTTCAATATGGACTTGAGGACGGGGCGCCGACCCGTTAGTTGGGTAGCTGAGGTTGTTGCCAGCCCACCCGAGTTCGAGTCCCGGCACGGACGCGTGGTGCTCACGGAGTTTCTCCTATAAAGAAAAGCCAACGAGGGTTAGCCCTTGGGTTGGTCTCATTTTTTTTAATATGGACTACGTACGGAGCAAAATGACTGAATCTACACTCTAGAATACGTCTATATACATCAGTGTTTGGAGTATGTACTAGTAGTTCATATTGAAATCTACTAAAGGGCATATATTCCAAAAATTATGATAATCTCTCTAACCAAGGTGGTAGGGACGAAGAGTAAACGAAGGGAGTACTAGTAAAATTTTCTCCTCGTCCTACGAGCCACCGCGCGCGTGGGCGAGGGAGCGGGCGTAAGGCGTAGTAAGCAAGCTTCACCTCATCCTGCGAGCCACCGCGCCCGTGGGCGGGGGAGACGGCGTACTAAGCAAGCTTCTCCTCATTCTGCGAGTTGACGGGACACATCAAAAGTACTCGAGTGTAGAGAGCCTTGCCTCTAAGGTAGGCCCCACATGGCTTGCCTCTTTTTTAACATAACGCGTCAAGTCGCAATCTGTTTGTTCACCCGTGGTAGACAATCCTCCCTCCATCTAGTGGACAACCAGTACACGTGTCAAGTTACCATGTGGGCTGCCTTTTTGTATAGAAATGAGCTCCACCGTGTACCCGCGTGGGTGTGGTTGGGATAGAGACGGGAGTACGTGCGCCGTGCGTGCACCTTTTCTCTTCGTGCACGTCCCCCACCTACGTGGGTGTGTGTGAGAGATACAAACCTAGACAAATGGCTTGTGCGTTCATGAGTGTTTTTTGTTTTTTGGGGGGGGGGGGGTAGGTTGATTTCTTGAATGTATTTGTGGGAATATGTGTCGATGACATCTCAAACAAAATTTGCATGCAATGTGTGTGAAATGGAGGCCTATCCATATCATATATAGAGGGTCGGGCGATCCATGAGAAGAGAGGGAGGGGTCATAGATATCGATAGAGTCGAAGAGAGGATCAACTGGGTGGGTGCGAGATCGATGAAGAGAGCCATCGAAATTGTGTGTGTGTGCAAGTCAAAGATATAGGGCGACTGACCTAGCTACAGGAACGTCAGAGGGCACATGTCAAGTTTGTGTGTGGCAGGGAGACATGACTAGAGCGCTCGATGTATCGGTGTGTGTGTGCGACGGGGTGGGGGAGGGGTAGGCAGAGGCCTGACTATAGAGGTAGAACGACTCGTATATGTGTTGAGAAGGAGAGACCCAGCTATATCTTGAGGGAGATCGGTCGACATCCATACATAACTGAAGCACGGGAAAAAGGATGGGATAGAGAGAGAGGAGAGAGAGATGGAGGGAGAGGGGTAGAGTGCTGGATGGGTGATGGAGTTGCTTCTCGAAGATGGTGGGAGAGGCCTACTAGACAAACTGAGGGTGGAACTGCAATATTATCAATAAGAGTGGGGATGTGTTTCTGTGTGTGCCTGTGCGTGATAGATCTGTCGGGACACATCCATGGATGATGAAGGGGAACCATGTGTTTGGTAAGCAAAACCAACTAGATCGGTAGACCAATTGTTGTTTGTCGGAGGAAGGGAGAGACATAACTAATGAGGTAGATCGATCGACGCGTGGGGAAAAATGAATTATAAGGACCTAGCTAGCTATATGTATAGCGGGAGATCGGTCGGTGTACGTCCATTTGTTAGAGGCAAACAAGGCCCAACAAGACGGATAGACAGGGAGAATGGAGCTAGGAGGTGGTGCGATAGGCCCAGCTACAAGCTAGATAGGGGGAGGAGTGTGCGGTTGTGAGATCGATTCAAAGAGCGGCGAGAGTTTACGCGTGAGTGGGACCGTATTTGAGACACGAGGCAAAGACACATAAAGGAGGAGATTGAAGGTGCGTGTGTATGTTGTAGGCAGACATCGCTGGAGAGGTTTATCGATCAGTGTGTGTTAGAAAGGAGTTGTGGAGACTGTGGGAGAACGACCTAAAGAAGAAAAAAATGAATGTGCGCGATGGATAGAATGCTGAGGGAGGGGGAGGGCGAGGAGGGCGTGTGCATGCACGAGAGAAAGTTAGTGGTAGCAACAAAGGTTAGAGGATTGTGTGGGTGTAAGAGACTAACAAAGATCATAATTTGATATGAAAGTGGATTCATATATTTGAATAGGAGATCATAGTGTTTTAAACATATGCATGCATGAATATAGCGGTGATACGCGTGTTGTGGTTTTGCACATGTTATACCATAATGTGATAATGCATGGCGTTTGCAACTCACAGCTAAATGTCGAACAATCTAAACCATACTATACATCGAACAATCTCACATTTTATTTGAATTTGTGATAATGTGTGGCGTTTGCAGCTTACAACTAAATATCGAACAATCTAAACAATACTATATATCGAACATTCTCACATTTTATTTGAATTTGTGGTAATGTGTGGTGTTTGGAACTCACAACTAAATACTTGTACGCGCAGGGGGCGGGGCACCATACATAATGTGATAAACACATTATACATATGAGACATGGTTTAGTTTGTGAAGATCTAGCTAGAGCTTGAAATGTACTATGATTTGAAATCAACATAAAGTGGATTCAAAAAATCGAGCTCGAGTTCATATAGTACACATAGTTCATATGTAACTCGAGACTAATCATGTGGTGTGCTGTGAAGATAATACACAAATGATGGTTTAACTTGACAATAATGACGATTGTAGATCTTATTAAAACAGAGAAACGAATTCAAACGCTTTGACTTCACAACAATCATTATTGTAGATCTTATTCAAATAGAGAAACGAATTCAAATTTAGTTCATATTGACGCGGTAGTATATACGTTTGGAATGCACTAAAACGTTCATTTGAGTACTAGGTTGCATGCATTATACACGTAGCGAAATATTTTAATTGAACATAACATGAATTCAAAGTTTTGAATGACATTTGTAGTGCGAATTGATTTGGTACAGTACACGTTAGGCCTGTCCGGAAATTTCAACCCGCGCCTTGTTAGCCCGAAATATTTAAGATATATCTTTGTCTCGTTGTGCTCCGACAACTCCCTCCATCTCAACCCGCGCCTTGCTATTCCAACATTACAACGCACGCGAAAACTCCCACCTCCTGTGAAATCCCGACACGCGAAATGCCCGTGATACCCCTGAACCGAAAGAACCGCCTCAAATCTGTGGGGGTACTTTCGTAACTTACCCCACATTTCGGACAAGCGCGTCCCTAAGCCATGGTTCCCCACTCCCATCCCATCCGCCCACCCATTCATACACCGAGGCCGGGAAAACCCGCGAAGCCCCACACCCTCCTCCGTCCACCACCTAGCCGGAGCCTCTTCCCCGACGACGTCGTCCACAGCAACACCTCGACGTCCCTCATCCACCGTACCGGATGAGGATTCGTCGTCGATCTGGTCGTCCCGCCGGTTCAGCCACCCTGTCCTCCACCTCCAAGGAGCTGCCCCGACGTTCCCCTCGTCTTTTGCGCCACCTCCATTCCCACACCGGCGTCTTCACCTACACCACCGGAAGAGCATCAGCATCACCATTTCCTCGGATGAAGCTGCGGCCTAATCAGCATCACCGTTTCTTGATTCGATCTCACGGTGTTGCCGGCGCTCGGTCCCGAGCCGACACGGCGCGACTCCATCCACCGTGGCGTCGCCGGCCACTTCCTCCACGGCGTCGCTCCCTCGGTGGCGACGTCCACATTAGTAGGAGCTGCTGCTATTTTAGCTCTCGCTCGTGCTGCTGCTCTACTCTTGCTCTCGGTCCCCTGCCTGGTCTGCTCTTGCTCTTGCTCGCGCTGCTGCTCTCGCTCTTGCTCTTGCTTCCGATGCTGCTCCGATTTAGCTAGACTTCAGTCGACTAAATTGACTTTTGGGTCAGTCGATTTTCAGGGGGTGGGGGGCTCGCCGGAGTTAACGAAGAACCAGCCGCAGCGGGGAGGGGGGCTCGCCGGAGACGTACCCCACTATCTATCTTAGGGTTCAGGGTGGGGGCGGTGGTCGTCGGCAGTGGTGGGGCGCTGGCATGGGGATCGCCGGAGAAAAAGCTCGGCACGGGGGGCCTAGAGGGATGGCCGGGGCGGCGGCGGACCAGCGGTGGGGAGTATTTTCGGGGCGGGCGGGGCGGCTGTTTGACCGGTGGTGGCTGGCGGCTCAGGGGGTGGAGGTTGAAGATGAACTGCAGGCCCTTCATTTCGTATCCAACGACTGCAAAATCGACTGACCAGAGATGAAAAAGTCAGTCGACTGACATGTAGCCTCACCTCTAGCTAGTGCGTTCAGTTTCGACAGTAAAATTCAGTTTCAACAGCCAAATTCAGTTTTAACAGTTAAATTCAGTTTCTACAGTTAAGCTCAGAGATGAGCGGCTAATGTATACATCTAGCACTTTGTGGTTATGTATTTTACGTCATCTATTGGAGATGCTATTAGAATTCCACTCAGGTTAACGTTGTCTCTCTTGTCCTGCTTCAGCCTCGGCGTCGTACAACTCACCGGAGCTTCTCCAACGACGAAACCCTCCATCACAGCGGAGCAGTACCTCGGGCTCCATCTCCAGACGCCTAAGATCTTCTTACCCTCCTCCGACAGCCAAGTCAGCCGGAGCATCCTCACCGGCCAACCCAATCATGTTGAGATCGACATGGCTTCGCCAAAGAGGTTGTACACTTCTTGTGGTTTGACTTAATCCCACCATACTTCTTTGCATCCTGTGATCTTCCAATTCTTGTGAACCAAACACCCAAATTGGCAGAAATCCTGTGTTTTTAAATTCTCTATTTTGCACGTGCATTGCTATCCTATTCCTGTCTATTTCATATCCCTGCATTGTTAGAATCCTCAAATTCAAACAAGCCCTTACACAATTACTTCTGTTAGAGATATGTGTCAAAGAAAACGTTGTGTGGTTTGTCCTGCTCCTGCGGTGCTGTGTTCCACCCCAGCTCAGCTTCTCCAACGATGGAAGGGTTCACCACAGCAGGGATCCGCTCTCCAGACTATCTTTCGCCGCCTCAGATCTTCTTCCCTGCCGCCGGCAGCCACGACAACTGCATTACCATCATCAACTGAACCGATGACCTTGAGGACTACACGGGTCCGCAAGAGAGGTCACACTCTTTTGTGTGTGCTTACGTTACGCATCGCTTAATATGATGACATGCTACTTTATCGTCGTGTTTACCTATTAGACTCCGACTCAGGTCCAAACTTATGCTAAAACTTGAGTTTTTAAATGGTTGTGGGGTACATATTGGGGCAGCAATCAGTACTAGTTGTCTACTATCTGGTTAATCTCGGGTGTCTACTATGAGTTTCATGTTGAGTGCAAACAAACATTAAAGGAGCCATTATCTGTATTTTTTAACTAAAGCTATTATCTGCCTGCTATTATTGGTTTTGGGTCTATCCACAATTTGCTACCATCACTCTGGACTTGTGCATGCACTCCTTACATTATCTCACTATGTTTTGTTCCTATGCATGTCAGTTATTGTACACAATGGATCTGAACATGTAGAGCAAAAGAGACGAGCCTTGCGTGGAAATAAAATTTCATGTAGAGGTCGCTCCATGGTGGGCGCAAAGGCAACCCCCCTCCACCCATTTCGGATCGTAATCAAGAGGAAGATAACTATTCTGAGGGGGATTCAGAAGTAGAAGACCACTCCTATTTACCCCATGAGGTCTTCGCTCTAACTTGGCATGCTGACTTTGGTTATATCATGCATATGGTGCCTTGCATTGCTTACTTTATACATCAAATATGTCAACTGCTTAGTTTAGACATGCTTTGTGTGAATGCCATCTGTTTAGTTTATTCATCGTTTATGTGAATTATGCAATGCCATCTTGTTTAGCCAGGCATCATATATGTGAATTTTGCAATGCCATCCTGCTTAGCCAGTCATCTTATATGTGAATTATATCAGGCCATCCTTTTTTTGTTACGTATTACATTTGTCAACAATGTTAGTACATTCAACTACTCGTCGTGTGCATCAGCCATTTGACACGGTGATGTAAAATTCTGGAGTGAAAACAAGGTCTTCAGAGCAGACTATGCTATCTGACGAAGCGCATATCTCGCTGGTTACGGATAGCTCCTCAGAGGAGGATTCAGAGACAAATGACCAGTCCTATTCCCCCCCCCCCGAGGTGCATGCTCTAACTTGGCAGGGTTATGTTGCTCATATCGTGTGTATGGTATCTTGCATTGCTATGTCATTTGCTTAGTTTAGACATGATTTGTGTGAATGCCACATGTTTAGTGTCTAATTACCATATATATGAATTATGCAATGCCATCTTTTTGCAAGACATTATATATGTGAATTATGCAATGCTATCTTGTTGCAAGGCATTATATATGTAAATTATGTAATGACATGCTATTTACCCAAGCGTCATATATGTGAATTATATCATGCCGTACTTTTTTTGTATTTCTCATTGCTTTTGTCAACAATGTTTGTATATTCAACTGCTCTTCCTGTGCATCAGCCATTTGAATTGGTGATGGAGAAATCTGGAGTGAAAACAAGGCCTTCAGAGCAGACAATGCTACCTGGTGAAGCAGATATGTTGCTGGTTACAGATAGCTCTTCAGAGGAGGATTCAGAGGCAGATGACCAGTCCTATTATCCCCCTGAGGTGTATGCTCAAACTTGGCAGGGTTATATTACTCATATCATGCATATGTTGTATTGCAATGCTTAGTGTTTACATCATATACACGATGTTGAATGCCATCTCCTTAGTTGACACATCATATATGCGATTGCCCTCTGCTCACTTCCTTAGTATATAAATCATATATTTGAATTATATCATGCCATGATGTTTACATAGACAGCATGTATCTGAATTATGGCATGCCAACCCATTTTCTAAAGACATAATATAGTTATATCATCTCATCCTGTTCACATAGTCATCATATTTTGAATTATGTCATTCTATCCGTGAATTATATCATGCCATCATGTTTCCATCGACAGCATGTTTGTGATTTATGGCATGCCAACCACTTTAATAGACACATCGTATAGTTATATCATGTCATCCTCTTTACATAGTCATCATATTTTGAAGTATGTCATTCTATCATGTTTAGTTAGCCATCATACATGTGAAATTGTGTCATGATATCCTGTTTAATTAGCCATCATATATTTGAAATTATGTCCTCCTATTCTGTTTGGTTAGACAACATAAATGTGAATTATTTCATGCCCTGTTTTCTTCCCTACTATCCATTGCACCTGTCTATCTTACAATGTCTATACATTCAATTACTTTTCTTGTTTATCAGCCATTTCAATTGGAGGGGGTGATGGCAGTATCTGTGGGAGTAAAAACACGGTCTTCAGAAAAGATCGTGCTACCTGTCGATGGAGATAGAACCACGGTTGTACTTGCCCAAGAACCAGCCCCACCACACATAACCCAGACTCATGCAGATTATACCCCTACCCAGTTGGACAGAGAACCAGCTACACCACTTCTAACCCCAACCCCAGCAGATAGTAACCCAGTTCCCGTTGACACAGCACTGTCTCCACCACAGAGCACCCAAACACGAGCAGTTAGTAAGGCAACTGCAGTGCCCAAAGCACGAGGACCACCACTCTGAACCCCAAGTCAACGCTTAAAGCAGAAGAAGAATTGTTCTCAGGTCAGGTTCCGTAGCTATGGTTCATACTACTTTGCTCTTGCATCACTGTATTTACTCATACCAACTAATTTCAAATTTGAAGGATGCAACTGAAACTCCAATGGCACAACAGGTATGTTTTAAACCTGTTTCTTTAACGTGTTTGCTGTTGTAACTTGCTCTATGTTGATTTCAGTTTCAATTGAATAAATAGTTATGTTCTCATGCCATGCACATTACAAGTGTTGTTATTCCTGTGTAGTTTCCCACACTTATATTCTGTCTATGCTGCTTTGTCTTAAATAGATATGATTCGAACTGTATCTATCTTGATTTGGCAACATAAACTAGAATGATATAGACCATACAGTGACCATACTACATAGATATATGTTTGTTTCATGATGTTATCCTGTCCATCTTACTACTGAACTGGTTTACCAAAATGAGTTTCATATACTACATTGTGAACCTGTGATGTGTTTGTTTGATTCTCCTTTAGAACACGGATAAAATATTGGAGAAGAGTACCCCGTTATGCAATGGTAATGGAAGTAATGCAGATCAGGTTGAAGATAGTGAGACATCCCTGTTGTTCTCCAAGAAGCTGATAAAAACTATATTGAAGACACTGAGACAACCCCAAAGTCCTGTCTTGATGTAGTATTCGAGTTACTGACTACTACTGCTGGCACCAGCTCTTCGTACTCGCTGCCTGAATCAGTTCGGCTTCTTGAGTCTCAACTTCAAGTTGAAAGACATCGATCAGATGTTATGCGACAGGAAGCCGAAGGACTGAGGAAGTCCCTGTAGAATTCAGATGCATAGTTTCTGGTGCAACAGCAAGTGCTGGCGGATTTAAGCGCCAAACAAGAGAAAGTTAATAAGCTTGCTAAGCATCTTGTCAGCATTATGGGTACCCAGGATATTGTTTCTTGAGCTCTTCTGAAGTGGTTTCAGTTCTGGACTTGTTTTGCTGCGGCGTTTATATGCTGCTTTGTTCCCTATATTTGCACTGGTGGCGAACTTTGATGCCCAGTGGATGTAATATGTGTAATAGTCGTGATAGCCTAGCGTAAGTTACTTGCTTATTTATTTTCATTGTCTTGTTTATTTGTTTTCTTGTAGTCAGTGCAGTTCTTTTTCCGCAGTTTGCTAGTGGCCGGAATAACCTATTGTTTTAAACTAGGCCACATTAACAATGGGCTACATATTTAATGTAGGCCTCCTATGCGCCGTAGAAACAATGGGCCTTCTAACGGCCGTAGACACAATGGGCCTTCTACGGGGCGTAGACACAATGGGCCTTCTACGGGGCATAGACACAATGGGCCTTCTACGGGCAGTATCATCAATGGGCCTTCTACGGGCCGTATGATCGGTTGGCCAAACATGGGCCAATAACAGACCACATTATGGCCGTAAATGGGCTAGAGTTGAAATCGTCCATTCATGGGCCGACCATAACGGGCCGTCGTTAATAGGCCGTATTTGATGACGCTATGAAAACGTCCCAACGTATTAACGGGCCACAAATGGGCCGACTGTAACCACGGGCTGGATTTGGCCCACAAGCTGAAAATGACAGTAACAGGCCGAAAGTAAACGAATGCTGGAAATGAGCCCAAGAATAAATGGGCCCTAAGAAGGCCGAAAGATAACATGGGCTGGAAACGGCCCAACTGAATAATGGGTCGTTAATGGGTATAAAGTGATACACTGTTCATTACGGGCCAGTTTTACCACGGGTCGTTAATGGGCCGAGGGTTACTAAGGGCCTCATATGGGCCAAAAGACGTCATGGGCCATACATGGGCCGGAAGTTAAAACAGGCTGGAATTATATTGGATGGCCTAGATGGCGCTACTGGGCCTATTCGGATAGGCCGTAAACGGGCCTTGGGTAAGCGGGCTGTAAATGGGCAATATGCGAACAGGCCATTAACAGGCTTGTCGTGGGCCGGCCCACCACCTTTTGACCAAGTCAAACGGGCCGGCCTTTTCACAGGAATGGGCCTCTGTTGGGCCGTGCCATGTGTCGACGTATCATAGGCGCTTTGGGTCCAATGAGTGGATGACGTCTGTCCCAACGGTGAGCTGACACGCGTTTCCTCCAGCCAATGATGATTTTACACGTGGAAAATCCCCATTGGTTGGGGCTTTTAACGGGTTAAAGGATCCAAAACCGGACCCGATAGCTTAACGGCGTTCCGTTACGGTGGATGCCACGTGTCGGTCACCCTTGACGAAAGCACTTCTATGACACGCGATTTATCCTCATGGAAGTGGACACTTCCGTGATGATAATTTTGGTAATGTCATGGAACAATTCTACGACAGCACAGGTATGACTATCTTGATTCTGTCATAAATATTTCATGGATGTACATGCATGACAGAAAACGTGACCTACTGTGACAAACACGTATCATCACGGAAGTGTATTTTTTTGTACTGGAGGGAAGGTTATGGGCGCACGCTACCTTGATCAGGTAGGCGGACATAAGCCTTGTGTGCCCGTAGTTGATGTAGCCGGTTTTGTCCCCGTTTGGGACCGTTTTTTTTATGCCACGACGGTGGCCGTTGATGCCTTTGGTAGGCACGGGGCCACCCAGGACTGAACCCAAAAGGGGTGTTGGTCGGAGTGGCCGGGAGAGTGTCATGGCAGTAGGTCGGTTTTGTCGGAACACCGTTGGTCCACCCAAATGGGAGTGCGAGCCATGGGTTTGGTGGTGTGGGTAAAGTGCGCTTCCTCTGCAGAGTGTGTGTGTTTCATCTATCGATAGCCGCATCCTCGGTCATGGGCACAAGTTCGTACTAGGTCACACCGGTCGATCAACACTCACATGACGGAATGACTTATAGGTGATTTATATGTTGATATATTGTGAGCTGTAACAGTTGGGCAGGATGATGACGATAATGTTGGGATGATCTTGAGGATGAACATTCAGTTTGTGATGTGGTCACGAGGTGATCATGTTGATGTTTTGATCACGAGGTGATCATGTGGATGTTTTGATCACGAGGTGATCATGTGGATATTTTGATCACGAGGTGATCAGGTGGATCATGAGGTGATCGAGATGATATATTGCTTGGCCGGATAGCCAAGAGTGAGATTGCTATTGAGATCTGAGATGGTGATTTATCAGTATTGTAGTAGTTTCATATCATGCTTTGTAGTTTCTTCATCATAGTTGTTAATTTAATTAACCTATTAATGTTATGTTGTTGTTTTATTTGATGCTTTTGGTTGTTGTGAGCTTGCAAGACATTCAATGTACTGACCTGGCGTGTCATGCCAGATTGCAGGTGATACCATGATTGATTGATTGTTTGTCGAGATTCCGTTCGTGCGAGCTAGATCGTGTCCCAGCCAGAGTCCCTGCGTAGCGGAGTTCACCGCCTTCGCCATTGTTCCGCTGCTACCATAGAGCAAGTGTAGTATCGCAGGCGTAGTGTCATCATGCTGATGTGATCTTTTGTAACATAAAACCCTTGTATTATCATCCTTTGTAATAAGAGCTGATTTGTTCTATGTCAAGCAGTGTCGTATTCCAGAAGACTTCATCTCGATCTCTGGGCTGGAATACGGGGCGTTTCGGTTTCTCTGAGCCGGGGTGCCACACTCGGTTATCAGCCGCTCAGAAGGAAAATGAAAAGCTGAAGGGTGGCATGTTTGGTATGTCTTCCCCTCATGTTTAGAACCACCATAGGTATTTCACGTCTAATCCATAATGCGGAATATCATGAATTTGTTGTGGCAGGTCTGTTAACTGGTCGACCAGAGGAGGAAGTGTTCGGGTTTCAAGGCGACGTGCTAAAGGAGTTATCCATCATGCATGCTCGAGCCCGGAAGGCTATGAGGAGTATGGTGAAGGTGTTATGGCCATCTGATACCCCTCCAGAAAGCGTGGAAGCCCTGGCAAACCTGTTCAAGCGTGCTCGGCGCCGGTTCGATCTATGGAAGACGTCTGCCTACACTGAAGGCGCACAAGAAGCCTGGGCCATGGTGAAGACACGCTTCTCGAAACTGGATCCAAATCATATGGCCCGTGTAGGACCACAGGGACCAGATGGGAAGGAAATCCCGTTAAATTTAGTCTATGATCAAGTAATGCTTGCTACGAAATATTCGCAGGAAGACTGTAGATTAGACAGCCTTATAGACGGCATAGAGAAGTAATAGGTTTTGAAGTAAATGTAGCAATGCACATTTATGATAAACCTATGGTTTGATCCGAACATGTGAAATGATTTTGTCATCGCAGAATTTTTGCTTTAACCTCCAGACCAATAATGGTGAAGTGTTTCTGGATACGTAGGACAAGAGGAAGTATCCTTCTGGAAGCCAGGCAACCCAGTCATAGTGCTCAAACAAAAAAATTCGAGGTCGGGATGTATGTTATATTACGTATGTAAGAAACATCTTCCAAGGAAAATAGTTCCGTTAAAGGTTCCTTTCTTTGGGTCGGCATATTATTGATTATACGTGCTGAGGCGTCTGGCTCGTAGTACGGAAAAACCGTCTAAAATGCTTTAAAGATGATTGCAATACAGCAACAATCTGCCGACCAATTATTTCCTTAAGAATGTTAGCTTTTGGCTTCACCCGTCTGAGGTACATGTCCGGATGACCCGGTTGTAACAATCGCAGAGGTTCTCCCTTTATGACCTAGCCGAACAATCGGGAACGTAGGGCATAAGCACAGGAGCGAGGCAACCCAGCCTGGCAAAAACTTAAGACATAGAGGTGCATATGATGGCAAGAAAGGATGTATATCCGCAAATGGCACATGTATTTTGAGCTCTAGGCTTCATATAATTATAAGCTTCTATTTACAGAAGCCCCCAGTCATGGCGGAGTGTATACATTTAAGGGTGTGTACCCCTCGAGTGTTCGGCCTATCCGAACACACCATGGGAAATGTATATATATATATATATAAAGAATTTTTTTGAAAAGGAGATAGAAGAACGAATAAGAAGCATGGTCGTACTTATGCGTAGAATCTTCGGAGCCAAGCAGCGTTCCAAGGGTTCGGTTCTAAGCGATTATCCGATGCATTGCGAAGGCGGTAGGATCCTCCGGTCAGAACGTCATATATAATGAAGGGACCTTCCCATTTTGGTTTGAGATTGTCCTTTTTCTTCTCTGGGAGGCGTAAAATGAGCTCATGGACGTTATAATTCTTTGCCTGCACTTCTCTGCTTTGGTATCTTCGACCTTGTTGTTGATAAAATGCGGAACAGGCTTTGGCGACATCGTGCTCCTCCTCCAGGCCATCTAAGTCGTCCTGCCGATCGAGCTCGGCCTTTCTCTCTTCATACATGCGCACTCGAGGTGAAACATGAATAATGCCGCAGGGTACAACAGCCTCTGTGTCGTACACCATGAAGAATGGTGTGTATCCGGTTGGGCGGTTGGGCGTGGTCCGCAGCCCCCAGACTACGGAATCGAGTTCCTCGACCCAATGTTTATCCGACTCCTTTAGGGATCGCACTAGTCTGGGTTTGATGCCGCTCATTATCAGGACATTGGCCCACTCGACTTGACCGTTTGTTTGAGGATGATATACGGAGGCGTAGTCGAGCTTGATGCCCAGGTTAGCACACCAATTTTTTACCTCATTGGCTATGAAATTAGAGTCGTTGTCATTGATAATGTTGTGCGAGACACCATAACGGTGTACGATGCCAGATATGAAATATATCACTGGTCTGGCTTCAGGTGTTTTTACTGGTTTGGCCTCTATCCATTTAGTGAATTTATCCACCATGACCAGTAGGTATTTCTTCTTATGGCTTCCCCCTTTCAGGGGTCCGACCATATCTAGCCCCTAGACCGTAAAAGGCCAGGTGATAGGGATAGTTCTTAGGGCAGTGGGCGGCATATGGCTTTGATTGGCAAAGAGCTGGCGTCCAACACAGCGCTGTACAAGGGCCTATGCATCTGCTCAGGCCGTGGGCCAGAAGAAGCCTGTACGGAAGGCTTTGCTTACAAGGGCCCGAGCTGCAGCGTGATGGCCGCCGAGGCCAGCGTGTATTTCGGCCAAGAGCTGCCACCCCTCCTCTTCGGAGATACATCTTTGAAGGACTCCAGTAGTGCTCTTCTTGTAGAGCTCTCCTTCGTGAACTTTGTAGGCTTTAGAGCGTCGAACTATGCGACGGGCCTCGTTCTGGTCATCAGGGAGCTCCTGCCTATTAAGGTAGGCTAAGAAGGGTTCAGTCCATGGAGCAATAACCGCCATGATTACATGGGCGGAAGGCATTGGTTTAGTGCCCAAGCTCCCGATGATATCGGAATCGTGTTCGGCCTCCGGGGATGTGATCGGCGCTGGACTGGTATTTCCACTCTCGTCCTGCCATACCACGGATGGCTTGAAAAGCCTTTCCATAAAGGTGTTAGGCGGGACGGGGTCGCGTTTAGCGCCCATTCGAGCAAGGATGTCCACTGCCTGATTACTGTCTCGAACCACATGGTGAAATTCAAGCCCCTCAAACCGAGGTGATATTTTAAGTACGGCGTTGCAGTAGGCTGCCATCTTCAGATCTTTTGCATCGAATTCTCCATTAATTAGAGATATCGCGAGGTTCGAGTCCCCACGCACGTCAAGGTGTTGTATGCCCATAGAAACGGCCATCCCATGTCCATGCAGTAGTGCTTCATATTCGGCTGCATTATTGGAGTCCATATACATGATTTGTAATACATAGCGGACTATGTCCCCTGTAGGGGATGTTAGGATGACACCAGCCCCCAATCCAGCTAACATTTTAGAGCCGTCGAAGTACATCACCCAATTGGAGTATGTGATGTACTCTTTAGGGAGTTCGGCTTCTGTCCATTCGGTGATGAAGTCAGCCAACACCTGGGATTTAATAGTTCGGCGTGGCTTGTATGTTACTTCAAATGGTAAGAGTCCGATAGCCCATTTGGCAATGCGGTAGGTGGCATCTCGATTGTTTATGATGTTGTTGAGTGGGTCTTCGGAAGCCACCGTGATCGAGCACTCTTGAAAGTAGTGTCGCAGCTTCCGAGATGCCATGAAGACCGCATGGGCTATCTTTTGATAGTGCGGGTATCGGGATTTGCATGGCGTAAGGACCCCCGATACATAGTACACTGGTTTTTGTAGTAGGAATTTGTGTCCCTCTTCCTCTCGTTCGACGACGAGAACAGTGCTCACCATCTAGTAAGTTGCGGATATGTAGAGCAACATAGGCTCACCGACGTTTGGTGCGGCAAGGATTGGGTTGCTTGCTAACAAGGTTTTTATTTCTTCCAATCCAGCTGTTGCCGCATCCGTCCACTCAAAGTGGTCGGTGCGTCGGAGCAGGCGATAAAGTGGCAGTGCCTTTTCTCCTAGTCTTCAGATGAAACGGCTCAATGCTGCCACACACCCCGCTAGTTTTTGGACTTGCTTTAAGTCTGTTGGCGTTGCCACTTGTGACGCCCCCGATTTGACCGTACACTAATCATGCACGCAAATGTGTACGATCAAGATCAGGGACTCACGGGAAGATATCACAACACAACTCTACAACATAAAAAGTCATACAAGCATCATAATACAAGCCAGGGGCCTCGAGGGCTCGAATACAATTGCTCGATCATAGACGAGTCAGCGGAAGCAACAATATCTGAGTACAGACATAAGTTAAACAAGTTTGCCTTAAGAAGGCTAGCACAAACTGGGATACAGATCGAACGAGGCGCAGGCCTCCTGCCTGGGATCCTCCTAACTACTCCTGGTCATCGTCAGCGACCTGCACGTAGTAGTAGGCACCTCCAGTGTCGTAGGTGTCGTCGTCGATGGTGGCGTCTGGCTTCTGGACTCCAGCGTCTGGTTGCGACAACTAGATAGAAAGGAAAAGGGGAAAAGAGGGAGAGAAGCAACCGTGAGTACTCATCCAAAGTACTCGCAAGCAAGGAGCTACACTACATATGCATGGGTATATGTGTAAAGGGGCATATCAGTGGACTGAACTGCAGAATGCCAGAATAAAAGGGGGATAGCTAGCCCTGTCGAAGACTATGCTTCTGGCCATCTCCATCTTGCAGCATGTAGAAGAGAGTAGATTCAAGTCCTCCAAGTAGCATCGCATAGCATAATCCTACCCGGCGATCCCCTCCTCGTCGCCCTGTTAGAGAGCGATCACCGGGTTGTATCTGGCACTTGGAAGGGTGTATTTTATTCAGTATCCGGTTCTAGTTGTCATAAGGTCAAGGTACAACTCCGGGTCGTCCTTTTACCGAGGGACACGGCTATTCGAATAGATAAACTTCCCTGCAGGGGTGCACCACATAACCCAACACGCTCGATCCCATTTGGCCGGACACACTTTTCTGGGTCATGCCCGGCCTCGTAAGATCAACACGTCGCAGCCCCAACTAAGAACAACAGAGAGGTTAGCACGCCGGTCTAACCCTATGCGCGCAGGGGTCTGGGCCCATCGCCCTATGCACACTTGCACGTTGCGTACGCGGCCGGAAGCAGACCTAGCCTAGTGGCGTTCCAGTCCAATCCGGCGCGCGCCACTCAGTCGCTGACGTCACGAAGGCTTCGGCTGATACCACGACGCCGGGATACCCATAACTACTCCCGCGTACATGGTTAGTGTGTATAGACCAAATGGCCAGACTCAGATCAAATACCAAGAACTCGTTAAGCGTGTTATGTATCCGCGAACACCGACTAGGGCCAGGCCCACCTCTCTCCTAGGTGGTCTCAACCTGCCCTGTCGCTCCGCCATAAAGTAACAGTCGGGGGCCGTCAGGAACCCAGGCCCACCTCTACCGGGGTGGAGCCACCTGTCCTTTCCGCCCCCTCATCAGAATCACTTGCGGGTACTCAACGAGCCGACCCGACTTTAGTCACCACATGTGTCATGTACATAAAGTATATAGTATATACCCATGATCACCTCCCGAAGTGATCACGGCCCAGTAGTATAGCATGGAAGACGGACAAGAGTGTAGGGCCACTGATGGAAGACTAGCATCCTATACTAAGCAGTAGGATAGCAGGTAAGGGTAACAACTATAGCAACAATGATAGGCTATGCATCAGAATAGGATTAACCGAAAGCAGTAACATGCTACACTACTCTAATGCAAGCAGTATAGAGAAGAATAGGCGATATCTGGTGATCAAGGGGGGGCTTGCCTGGTTGCTCTGGCAAGTAGGAGGGGTCGTCAACTCCGTAGTCGAACTGGGCAGCAGCAGTGTCGGTCTCGTAGTCTACCGGAGAGAAGAGGGGGGAAGAAACAGTAAATACAATGCAAACATAAGCATGATGATGCGTGACATGACAATGAGCGCTGCTAGGTGTGTCCTAACGCGGCAGTAGGTGGTACCGGCGAAGGGGGGGAACATCCGGAAAAGTATTCCCGATGTTTCGCATTTTCGGACAGATGAAACGGAGGGGGAAAGTTGCGTGTTCGATAGGTTAGGGAGGTGTGGTGGACGAACGGGCTACGTATTCGGATTAGTCTCGTCGTTCTGAGCAACTTTCATGTAGAAAGTATTTTCATCTGAGCTACGGTCTATTTTATATGATTTTCTAAAGTTTTAAATCATTTTAGGATTTATTTTATTTAATTAATTCAACATTATCCAGAATAGTGCCTGCTGACGTCAGCATGACGTCAGCAGTCAACAAGGCGTTGGCTGGGTCAAACTGACGTGTGGGACCCACCTGTCATTGACTGATTAATTAATTAACTAACAGTTTAATTAGTTTAGTTATTAGATTAGTTTAATTAATCAAAAATTAATTAGGTTAATTAATTCTTTAATTAATTAAATATTTTTAATATATTATTATTATTATTTTTATTATTATTATTATTTATATTTATCTATTTTTTTAATTCCCCTTTTTTCTTTTTTTTAAATGTTCAGGGGGCTGGGACCCTACTGCCAGTGGCCCAGGAGGCCACTGGAACGGGCGAACCCGACGGGCGCGGGCAAGGCGCTGCCCGCCAGGACGCGGGGTGAGGCCGTGGCCCGGGCATGACCAGCGGCCACAGCCGGGGCTCCGGCGCGGCGGAGGCAGCCCTAGGAGGAGGGCCGCGGCCAAGTGCAGAGGAGGGGGGGCGCGCTTGCGGGGGAGCAGGGAAGGCGACGGAGCCGAGGGCGCCGGCGACGGGGCGAGCGGCGAGTGATCTGCGCGAAGGCGAGGGACAGCAAAGCGGTGGAGGCGGCCACGGTGGGCACGCGCAGGGCGGGGCGTGTGCGAGGCGAGGCCACGGTTCAGCGAGGCGAGAGGGGGGAGGAGGTCGGGCCTCACCGCGCGCGTAGGGAAGTGGCAGTGGGGCGCGACGAGGAGGACGGGGACGTCGCGGCGGAGGGGAAGAAGGCCCGCGAGGTGGAGGAAGTAGGCCAGTGATGGAGCTCCGGCGAGGCGGTGTTCCGGGCGGCGAGGGCGCGGGGAAGACGGCGTTGGGTAGCGGGGAGGCGTTCGACGAGCGGCGTAGTGGCCCGGCGACGGCGGGGGCCAGCGGCGTCGGGGGCGATGACGGTGAGCGCCGGCGACGAGGTTGGGGCGCCGTGCCCGAACCAGTTCGGGTATAGGGGGGGCGAGGAGCGAGGGGCGTGGGGATCGGCCTCCTCCCGATCCAGATCGGGGGAGGGAGAGGCGACGAGGGGGGGAAGGGGATAGGGCTAGGGTTCGGGCAGGTGATTGGATAAGGGAGTGGGGGGCGCGGGGTGGGCCGGCCCATTCGGGCGGCCTGGTGGCCAGCTGGGCCGAGGCCCAGCGAGGGGGGGGGGTCTTTCTTCTACTTTTTTTCCTATTTTCTCTTATTTATTTTCTGTTTAGTAGTTTTCTATTTTGTTTTCTATTTATCTTAGTTTTATAAATTAGGAAAATAGTTTCTAAATTAGTGTTATGGTTTAACCCACTGCCACAAAAAGTTTCACTCCTAACTAAAATAGTTTGATATTTTATAAATGATAAAAGGCATTTAATTAATTAGGTTGCCACTGTTTTATTTATTTTAGGACATTCAAACATTTTTAAGGATGTTGGTTTCTCCACCATTATTATCTAGGTATTATTTGTCACACCTGGAATATTTTAGTTTTAATGTTTGAAAAGTTTTATTTTCTTGCTTGATTTTGGAATTTGAATTGGAATCGGTTTCGAACTAACGCGAGATTAGGAACAGTACCCAAGGTGACGTGGCGACATTAACGGGGGATTACTGTAGCCTAATTATCCGGGCATCACAATTCTCCTCCACTACAAGAAATCTCGTCCCGAGATTTAGGAGCGGTTATAAGGGGGAAGGGATCTGGTTACGAAATTCTAACGTGTCTTCTCGGTCTTGGTTACTCTTCTCGAAGAGGTCAATCCATTAAGCTGATGTCTTCATTCCTATGCTCCAGTCATCATGATGAGGTCGACATCCTTTATTCAGGAACTTCATCGTACTTACGAAAGAATAAAGGGTGGGCATCCAGGGAGAACCGACCTCTGCAAGGTCGACTATCTGGTCGATAACATCGAGGAAAGTGGCGGGAGTAACTCTCGAATTGAAACTTAAGAAAATATCGAGAGCAAAGTAAGGAGGTATCATGGGATGTTTCGAGCGGGCAGGCAATCATTCTATGCTTGAAACAAAGTGCGAAAAGGATTCGGGGCAATGGGAATAAGTATTGCGTCTGATACCAGAAATAGGTCATTGGGCAGGTGGCCCGTGAATTTCATATGAAGTCAAAGGCGAGGAATAACTTTTTCAACCTGGGTGTACAAGAGAGTCAGGTTTCGATCCTGTGGAACTGTGGGTTATGGGCCCACCATACGGAATAGAGGTAGAAAAAGCGGTGACATCTTGCACGGTCATGATAGCAAGGCATGTCAGAGGGTAGCCTGTTGGTTATACGTCAGCAACATCATCGGTACCAAGGGCGAGGGGCGAAGAGAACCAATTTCCTGCTCGTTGAAACGAGGCGGACCAATAGGCAAAGTTCTTGTCCATCGGTGGTTACCGGAATGTCACCAACCATAGTAACAGGGTCTTACTGACAGAGTTGTACACCGAGGTGTTTGCACAAGCAGGGAATTAATACTTCTTAGATCATAATGATCACCAGAAACGTTAAACCAAACAATGGAAAGGAAAATATGATTATCAGATTAAACAGAAGAATGGAAAGGAAAATGTGTTTAAACACATATTTCAAGGGTATATCCTTCCCAAGGACAAGCAGAGCATGATATCCATGACATGATATAATGTAGAAAACTCCTTAGGTACGGGAGAGAAATTTCATGACATTACCCATACAACGGTGTTTGGATAATTGAGCAGGAAACAATTAGCTTTGGGCTTAAAATGTTCCTGTTGAAAATCAGAGTACCATAGACATGCTTCGAGATAGCATTGACATGGTTTTCAAGCAAAGGTCGGACTTTGGATACACAAAGGATCCATCAGGAACAACTAATAGAATAACTCCTACAATTTCCTCAGGGAAGAATGGCTAAACTTGCTAAAAAGGTTACTACAACAATAGGTCCTCTACCCAGGTGTGCTAGGCATGACATCACCTTACCGGGCCTTATATAGGCCAATGCTATAACTCTTGGAAAAATGTTCCAACCATCATATCTGACCGAGATTCAGATATGATTGGTGCCAGGATACCTCAGACTCGGAATGCCTGAGAAGAAAAGGTGAAACACAATTGACGAGATGACATCGTAAGATTTTTAGGAAATGAACTATGGAAGTGAGTTCCAAAACAAGAGTTCATCATTAAATCAAGGAGGTGAGGAGGTGGCTGATTGACCCAGCAACAATTCATTGAGATTACCAAAAGATGGATTTCCACAATTATGTGAACAAGGAGGAACACTTGTCAGATCAAATGATATAATTATGTATGTTCGAGGAAAACATACACAATTAAACATTGGTTGAAAGGTGCGCCCGAAATATGGGCTTAGGTAGCATGATCAATGTTTAGAATGGTGATTCAATAACCAATACACAAGGAATGAAACTATCGTTCATTATCTTACAGGCAATAAGGTTGCTAGTAATTTTGAATATTACACCTCATAGTCCAATCATCGGTATTCCGGTTGGAGACAACACGGGGACCAAGAGATGAATGTAGATGGCGAGATGTATCAATTGTATCAAGAATTCTTAAGAGGTGGTGAAATTCTCACAACATTCCTGATATATAAGATGGTATTACTTCCAGGTAGAACATAATATAAGCTGGATAACCAGTAACTCAAAGTACAGCCACAACACAAACAAGTTTGAGTCAGAAAGAAGGCAAGGAAGTAGTCGATGGCAACACAAATTACCAAGGGACAAGGATGGTATTTCCCCATGAAGAATTCAATTGATATCCTGGAAGAGCTCAGAATGCTGATGATGATCACGACACATTTGTCGAGAGACTTCATGAAGAGATAATCGAACGGCGATGACATCAAGTCAAAGGAATGATGAAGCGAAAGGTTATTGGAACCATGGGTACGACACAAACTCAAAATCAAGCTTGCTGTTCAAGGTGAACGATAAGACGAGGAAGATCGACGTAAGCTTAGCTCATCGTCGAAAGCTGTGCTCTGGGAATAAGTCCAGATGGCACGTTTTAAAATTTTTTTTTTTTTATAATGGTATAGCCGATCAGACTAGGAATGATTTGAAGGATCATTAAACTCGTAAGCAATGAAAATTACTTGGAGGTATAGAGTCGGAGTGCGGAATCGATTCACTTATCAGTGTTCTCGAGTGACTAATAACTCAGAACCCGAGGGGGATTGGAATCGGTGAGAATGTAGTACTTGATGAAGAACTCATAAGAAGTTATGCAGTTCCAAGATAACCTCAAGATACCAGGGGGGTAATACTCGACAACAGATCAAAGTAGAGGTTGGAGTGGGGTATTGATCCGTAGAAGACAAGTACTTCATCTCATCTGAGAAATGGAATCAAAGGAGATAAATCATGGTCAGAACCACGATTGCAAAGGATCAATTCACATATACCAGATGATATTATATCAAGGAAAAAGTTATTATTATAAGAAGCTTCCATGATAGGATCTACATCGTGTCCATGGGCATGAACACAAAGGTTCAAGGTCGACTCCCACTTCTTCAATGCATAACCTTCCATTCGCCTCTCGTATTTTGATAATGACATTAGTTGTCGAAAGTTTTACCTGGTGCAATACCAGATAAGTATGTCCCGCGAAATCTTTCGGGTTCACACAGATTAAGGAAGGCATAGGTTCAACCCATCGGGGCATCGTAGAAAGATATACTACAAACTTCAGGAGTAAATAACACAAGCTCAAAAGTAGAGCATGGTTCACAAAGCAGAGGATACAATTTACCAAAGGCATCAGGTATCCGAGGAAAAGCTCACAAGCTTATTTAATATGAAGAACATAGTCGGATAAAATCCGACAAAAGGGTCTGATGGTCCACAAGGGATCTGATGTGAGCATCAGTACTCAACCAGAGGAAGAAAGAATGCAAGGAGATCAGATTATAGAAACAACTGACTAACTCAAAGCTCAATGCAAAGGAATTATAATTTCAAATTCAAGGGATCAGAAGCAAACGCTCTGATTGAGGATGGATAAGTCGAGTAAACTTACGGGTACAATCGATGGCAAATTTGATTGGTCGAGATCCAGCTCACGTTTAAAATGACGTCTGAGCCGGAAGGATGAATTCTAGGATCTGATTGAGGATTGCGAGCATTCGCAACAGATTGAATCAACGGGCTCAAAATGATAATGACAAGAGATGCCAATAAGATTACGAGACTTAAGATTAATCATAGTGCAAGTAAGCAAGAATTTCAAAAGCAAAAGGCTCCTGAGGATTTTCGGAAGATCGAATGGTATTTTGAACACTTTTGTGAAATACTTGAATCAACTGGGGATGAGCGGATACTCGGTAAGTGCGAGAATTATCCGTAGGGGTATTCAGGTGACAAAGAACAGCAAGGAAGTAAGCTCAAAGGATTCTCGGAACAACAGAGAGAATTTCGGGGTATCTTGTAATACAAGATCAACTGGGAAACATTGTATGAGTGGCGAGTATACGTGGTTATCCATAGGAGTTTATCGATGAAAGGGAATTGCAAAAGCGATGAACACAAGTTCTCGGGTTATCAGCGGAGAGTATCTTCAGGGTCTTCACGTGCAGCAGACGATCATCAGTAATAAGGGGCTCTCCGGGTGAAAGTGATAACGAGATCCTAATGTTAGATTTAGCAAAATTCACTTAACCCGAATAGAAGAGAGATCAGAGTCCCAGAGTATAGAAAAGGAGTAAAAGATCCTAATACCACCCAATGGCGACGTGGGCCCGTAAGACACACAGCCATGTTAGTAAAAGTTTTGCAATGACTAGACTCAACTTCGGCCAAGGAGTTGGAAAGGGGGATTCCTACAGGCAGTCGGCTCTGATACCAACTTGTGACGCCCCCGATTTGACCGTACACTAATCATGCACGCAAATGTGTACGATCAAGATCAGGGACTCACGGGAAGATATCACAACACAACTCTACAACATAAAAAGTCATACAAGCATCATAATACAAGCCAGGGGCCTCGAGGGCTCGAATACAATTGCTCGATCATAGACGAGTCAGCGGAAGCAACAATATCTGAGTATAGAAATAAGTTAAACAAGTTTGCCTTAAGAAGGCTAGCACAAACTGGGATACAGATCGAACGAGGCGCAGGCCTCCTGCCTGGGATCCTCTTGCCTGGGATCCTCCTAACTACTCCTGATCGTCGTCAGCGGCCTGCACGTAGTAGTAGGCACCTCCAGTGTCGTAGGTGTCGTCGTTGATGGTGGCATCTGGCTCCTGGACTCCAGCGTCTGGTTGCGACAACCAGATAGAAAGGAAAAGGGGAAAAGAGGGAGAGAAGCAACCGTGAGTACTCATCCAAAGTACTCGCAAGCAAGGAGCTACACTACATATGCATGGGTATATGTGTAAAGGGGCATATCAGTGGACTGAACTGCAGAATGCCAGAATAAAAGGGGGATAGCTAGCCCTGTCGAAGACTACGCTTCTGGCCATCTCCATCTTGCAGCATGTAGAAGAGAGTAGATTCAAGTCCTCCAAGTAGCATCACATAGCATAATCCTACCCGGCGATCCCCTCCTCGTCGCCCTGTTAGAGAGCGATCACCGGGTTGTATCTGGCACTTGGAAGGGTGTATTTTATTCAGTATCCGGTTCTAGTTGTCATAAGGTCAAGGTACAACTCCGGGTCGTCCTTTTACCGAGGGACACGGCTATTCAAATAGATAAACTTCCCTGCAGGGGTGCACCACATACCCAACACGCTCGATCCTATTTGGCAGGAAACACTTTTCTGGGTCATGCCCGGCCTCGTAAGATCAACACGTCGCAGCCCCACCTAAGCACTACAGAGAGGTCAGCACGCCGGTCTAACCCTATGCGCGCAGGGGTCTGGGCCCATCGCCCTATGCACACCTGCACGTTGCGTACGCGGCCGGAAGCAGACCTAGCCTAGTGGAGTTCCAGTCCAATCCGGCGCGCGCCACTCAGTCGCTGACGTCACGAAGGCTTCGGCTGATACCACGACGCCGGGATACCCATAACTACTCCCGCGTAGATGGTTAGTGTGTATAGACCAAATGGCCAGACTCAGATCAAATACCAAGAACTCGTTAAGCGTGTTATGTATCCGCGAATGCCGACCAGGGCCAGGCCCACCTCTCTCTTAGGTGGTCTCAACCTGCCCTGTCGCTCCGCCATAAAGTAACAGTCGGGGGCCGTCAGGAACCCAGGCCCACCTCTACCGGGGTGGAGCCACCTGTCCTTTCCGCCCCCTCATCAGAATCACTTGCGGGTACTCAACGAGCCGACCCGACTTTAGTCACCACATGTGTCATGTATATAAAGTATATAGTATATACCCGTGATCACCTCCCGAAGTGATCACGACCCAGTAGTATAGCATGGCAGACGGACAAGAGTGTAGGGCCACTAATGGAACACTAGCATCCTATACTAATCAGTAGGATAGCAGGTAAGGGTAACAACTGTAGCAACAATGATAGGCTATGCATCAGAATAGGATTAACCGAAAGCAGTAACATGCTACACTACTCTAATGCAAGCAGTATAGAGAAGAATAGGCGATATCTGGTGATCAAGGGGGGGCTTGCCTGGTTGCTCTGGCAAGTAGGAGGGGTCGTCAACTCCGTAGTCGAACTGGGCAGCAGCAGTGTCGGTCTCGTAGTCTACCGGAGAGAAGAGGGGGGAAGAAACAGTAAATACAATGCAAACATAAGCATGACGATGCGTGACATGACAATGAGCGGTGATAGGTGTGTCCTAACGCGGCAGTAGGTGGTACCGGCGAAGGGGGGGGAACATCCGGGAAAGTATTCCCGATGTTTCGCATTTTTGGACAGATGAAACGGAGGGGGAAAGTTGCGTGTTCGATAGGTTAGGCAGGTGTGGTGGACGAATGGGCTACGTATTTGGTTTCGTCTTGTTGTTCTGAGCAACTTTCATGTAGAAAGTATTTTCATCTGAGCTACGGTTTATTTTATATGATTTTCTACAGTTTTAAATCATTTTAGGATTTATTCAATTTATTTAATTCAACATTATCCAGAATAGTGCCTGCTGACGTCAGCATGACGTCAGCAGTCAACAGGGCGTTGACTGGGTCAAACTGACGTGCGGGACCCACCTGTCATTGACTGATTAATTAATTAACTAACAGTTTAATTAGTTTAGTTATTAGATTAGTTTAATTAATCAAAAATTAATTAGGTTAATTAATTCTTTAATTAATTAAATATTTTTAATATATTATTATTATTATTATTTATATTTATTTATTTTTTTAATTCCCTTTTTTCTTTTTTTTAAACGTTCAGGGGGCTGGGACCCTACTGCTAGTGGCCCAGGAGGCCACTGGAACGGGTGCTAGCGGGCGAACCCGACGGGCGCGGGCAAGGCGCTGCCCGCCAGGACGCGGGGTGAGGCCGTGGCCCGGGCATGACCAGCGGACACAGCCGGGGCTCCGGCGCGGCGGAGGCAGCCCCAGGAGGAGGGTCGCGGCCAAGTGCAGAGGAGGGGGGCGCGCTTGCGGGGAGCAGGGAAGGCGACGGAGCCGTGGGCGCCGGTGACGGGGAGAGCGGCGAGTGATCTGCGCGAAGGCGAAGGACGGCAGAGCGGTGGAGGCGGCCACGGTGGGCACGCGCAGGGCGGGGCGTGTGCGAGGCGAGGCCACGGTTCAGCGAGGCGAGAGGGGAGAGGAGGTCGGGCCTCACCGCGCGCGTAGGGAAGTGGCAGTGGGGCGTGACGAAGAGGACGGGGACGTCGCGGCGGAGGGGAAGAAGGCCGGCGAGGTGGAGGAAGCAGGCCGGTGATGGAGCTCCGGCGAGGCGGTGTTCCGTGCGGCGAGGGCGCGGGGAAGACGACGTTGGGTAGCGCCGGGCGGCGAGGCGTGGTCATTGGGGCGCAGCGGGGAGGCGTTCGACGAGCGGCGTGGTGGCCTGGCGACGGCGGGGGCCTGCGGCGTCGGGGGCGATGACGGTGAGCGCCGGCGATGAGGTTGGGGCGCCGTGCCCGAACCAATTCGGGCAGAGGGGGGCGAGGAGCGAGGGGCGTGGGGATCGGCCTCCTCCCGATCCAGATCGGGGAAGGGAGAGGCGACGAGGGGGGGGGGAAGGGGATAGGGCTAGGGTTCGGGCAGGTGAGTGGATAAGGGAGTGGGGGCGCGGGGTGGGCCGGCCCATTCGGGCGGCCTGGTGGCCAGCTGGGCCGAGGCCCAGCGAGGGGGGGTCTTTCTTCTACTTTTTTTTTCCTATTTTCTCTTATTTATTTTCTGTTTAGTAGTTTTCTATTTTGTTTTCTATTTATCTTAGTTTTATAAATTAGGAAAATAGTTTCTAAATTAGTGTTATGGTTTAACCCACTGCCACAAAAAGTTTCACTCCTAACTAAAATAGTTTGATATTTTATAAATGATAAAAGGCATCTAATTAATTAAGTTGCCACTGTTTTATTTATTTTAGGACATTCAAACATTTTTAAGGATGTTGGTTTCTCCACCATTATTATCTAGGTATTATTTGTTACACCTGGAATATTTTAGTTTTAATGTTTGAAAAGTTTTATTTTCTTGCTTGATTTTGGAATTTGAATTGGAATCGGTTTCGAAATAACGCGAGATTAGGAACAGTAACCAAGGTGACGTGGCGACATTAACGGCGGATTACTGTAGCCTAATTATCCGGGCGTCACACCACTTGTGACAAGGCTCAGATTTTTGCTGGGTTTGCTTCAATTCCTCTATTGGACACGATGAACCCGAGCAGTTTTCCGGCTGGGACGCCGAAGACACATTTTTCCGGATTGAGTCGGATATCGTATGTCCGGAGGTTGTCAAATGTAAGTCGTAGATCATCCACCAATGATTTTACATGTTTAGTCTTGATGACGACGTCATCTACGTAGGCTTCCACCGTCTTGCCAATTTGTTTTTCTAGACATGTTTGAATCATGCATTGGTAAGTGGCACCGGCGTTTTTGAGCCCAAAACGCATAGTGTTGAAGCAGAAAGGCCCATAGGGGGTAATGAATGTTGTCGCAGCTTGGTCGGACTCCTTCATCTTGATTTGATGATATCTGGAGTATGCATCGAGGAAACACAATGACTCGTGTCTTGCAGTTGCGTCAATGATTTGGTCGATGAGCGGTAGTGGGAAGGCGTACCTAGGGCAAGCCTTATTGAGGTCGTTGAAATCAACACAAAGGCGCCAGGATTTGTCCTTCTTTGGCACCATGACCAAGTTTGCCAGCCAATCCGGGTGTTTGATTTCTCTAATGAACCCGGCTTCGAGTAGCTTGGCAAGCTCCTCCTCCATGGCTTGTCGTTTGGGTTCGGAGAATCCTCGCAGTGTTTCCTTGACTGGTTTGAACCCCTTTATTATGTTGACGCTGTGTTCGGCCAGTCTGCGCGGGATTCCTGGCATGTCCGAAGGATGCCAAGCGAAGATGTCCCAGTTTTCGTGCAAGAATGCTCGCAAAGCGACGTCGACCGTCGGATCCAGCTGTGCTCCGATGGAGGCTGTCTTGTTAGGATCCGTCGGGTGCACTTGAAATTTAACTATTTCATATGCTGGTTTGAAAGAGGTGGACTTGGATCTTTTATCGATGATTACATCGTCCTTGTCCACAGTTGTCCGCGGAGTGGTTAACTCCTCGGCCGCGAGGGCCTCGGATAGTGCCTCGAAGGCCAGGGATGCGGTTTTGTTTTTGGTGCAGAGTGCTATATCCGGATCACTTGTGATGGTGATGATTCTGTTGGGCCCCGCCATTTTGAGCTTCATGTACCCATAGTGGGGTATTGCTTGGAAGCATGTGAAAGCGTCTCATCCCAACAAGGCGTGATATCCGATGTTGAAAGGTGCCATGTGGAAGAGTAACTCTTCAGACCTGTAGTTCTCCGGCGTGGCGAATACTACATCAAGTTTAATTTTTCCTGAGCATCGTGCGGCTGGGGATGATGCCTCGGAAAGTGGTGCCGCTTTGCTCAATGCGGCTTTTGTCCATCTGCATTTTTGGAGCGTATCTTCGTAGATGAGGTTCAATCTGCTGTCGCCGTCCATGAGCACTTTGGTGAGCCGAAAGCCATCCACTATTGGGTTTAAGACCAAGGCGGCTGGTGCTCGGACTGATCTGGCCCTTGGCTAGACATCGGCGGTGAAAGTTATCACCATGTCGTTCCAAGGATTTATCGCGGCTACCTGATTGACTTCGGCAAGGTCACGTAATGCCCTTTTGCACCGGTTGTTGGAAGAAAAGGTCTTGAAGATCGTAAAAACGTTGAGATCGGAGTCCTCCGCAGAGTGCCTCTCTGGGGTAATTTTGGTGAGGATGGCCTCGCCGCTTTTAGCTACCTGCCGGAGTACCTAACATGCCCGAAGGCTATGTGTTGATTCGGTATTCGGCGTCGTATGTATCTGACAGGGTTTGTCGAGCAGGTCGTCAAGGATAGTTCTATGTCCCATGAAGGGCTTGATTTTTTGTCCATGAGATGATGATCAGGTGCCCCATAAGGGTGCAACCTTTTTGTCCGTTCGGTGAGCTGCTTGAAGGTAGGCAGGTCCCACCGATCTGTCTGGGCCTTCCAGGCGCTTTCCATTGCGCAGTACTTCTGTATGATGTGTGCCAGATCTGCAAAGTGCAGTATGCGTCGGCGGTTGAGGGCGATAAGGATTCCCTCGTCCGTACAGTTGCGACAGAATACTGAAACCACGTCGTCATCTGTAGCGACCAGACCTCAAACAGTCTGTGCTACTGTGCACCAGTGTCATCCCTGGATCAGTAATGCTGACACGCACAGTACAAATGGAGGATTTATAACAGAGTAGCAATCACACACTTATTACATCGAATATCTCAAAAGAGAATAAGTATGATAAATATGGCTTAAGGCCATCCAAAACGATAACAGCGGAAGGCTTCGAAGATAAGTGAGTCCATCAACTCCAACGGCATCACTGAGTATAAGACCACGACCTAAGGCACCGTACTCGTCGTCTGAAAAGTCTGCAACATAAAACGTTGCAGCCCGAAAACGGGTCAGCACATGGAATATGCTGGCAATGTAACACATAGAGAGAGTAATGAACATAATAATGCTATACTACATGCATATATGGCTGGTGGAAAACTCTATGGTTACAGTTTTGCGGAAAGCCAATTTTTCCCTACTGCAAAGGAATAAATTTTATTTAACTATCATGGTGGTTGTTAAACATTGAGAAGGTACCTCCAACTCAATCCCAATTAAGTGTCATCATTAACCCAACAAAATTAGTTAAAGTAACATGGTGATGAGATTCACATGATAATCCAGGTACTAGATACTCAAGTTGTCCATAACCGGGGACACGGCTAACCATGATTAGTTTGTACACTCTGCAGAGGTTTGTGCACTTTTCCCCACAAGACTCGATCGCCTCTGCTTGATTCTCGCACTGCATGATGTTTGAGAAACGGATGACCGAGACACAGTCTTTCAGAAGCGTTAACTCTCTACTCCGGGTAGACCGTACAACCTACATCCCCTACATCTGCTAGACTACCTCTTCAAGAGCTCACACAACTTAATAAAGTATGCTAGAGCCCATAATAGCTTGTGGCTGCACACGGAAGTTTCTAGCATGAATAATCTCATGATCCCTTTGAGCCTGGGTGGCGGTCCATAGGATGATCACACGGGTACCCCGGGATATCCAAAAATACAGGCAGCACTGGGTTCCCCAGGTGCCTCAATCCACCCATATGTGAGTTTTAGTTGCCACCTTAAGTAAACCATTAATTAACAATCTCACATCTGTCATGAACATCTCTCAAACCCAATCCACGTCTACGAGCATAGCAATATAAGCAAACGTAGAAGTAACTCCCAAGGGTTTGATAAATAAAACAGGTAATAGGTACTACCTCAACTACTTCCCAATACCCACAGTTTAATTAGATCCTAACCATGCAATGTTTGAGGATTGATCTAATGCAATAAAAACTGGGTTTGGAAAAGTATGATCAAAGTGTTACTTGCCTTGCTGATGATCCATGAAACCTAGAGATTCGAAGTAACAAGCGGCGCACTCCGGGTACTCTATCGCAAACAAACAAGCAAACAATAAGTACTCATCTAATGCACAGGTAAACTCAAATAAAAGATCCAACCAGAAAGTTCAACTTAAGAACTCCGGTTTGCAAAAAGAATCAAATCGAACGAAGCAACGAAGATCAAATGGCAAAAGAAACAAGCTTCGTTTACTAATCTGGATCTAGGTCAAATTTTACAGTAGCAAAAACTTGTTTGAGTAGGTTAAACGGAAAGAGAATTTCGAGACAAAACTCTAGGCGCTTGAATCGCCTGATTCCGATAAATGAGCGAAAAGTTAAACGAAAACGAACATCCGATCAGAAATCGAGATCTGGAATAATCGCGGAAAAATCCGACGAAAAAGAAAACTGACGAATGGTTAAACGAACGAACGTTCGTTAACAGCGAAAATCCGACGAACACGTTCGTTAAAACGAACGGGTCGGTGAACGTTCACTAAATAATAAAACCGAAAAAAAAGATATAAACCGATCTAGGGTTTAGAAAAAAAGAACGGTTTTTTTTAGAAAACCGGCAAGCGGCGGCGGGTCGGTACCTCGTCGGGACGGGGCTCCGGCGGGGTCGGCGGGGCTCCGGCGAGGCTCGGCGAGGGCGGCTTGGGGCGGCGGGGCTTAGGCGGCGAGGGGCGGGCTCCGGCGGCGGCGCTGCGGGCTCCGGCGGGGTCGGCTTGGGGCGGGGACGGGGGTGAAGGGGGGGCGGCGGCGGTATTTAAGAGAGGGGGCTGCTGCCTTGGAGGAGGGGCAAGGCGGCGGCGGCGGCCGTGCTCGCCACGGACTCGGGCGGCGGCGCTGCGTGCGTGCGAGGGAGACGGGGGAGGTGGGCCGGCTGGCTCGGCTGGGCCTCGGCCCGGTCGGGCGCGGGTTTGTTTTTTTTTTAATATATTCCGCCGAATATAAAAAAATCGCAGAAAAATTAATAAAAATCCAAAAATGATAAAACAAATTTTCCCCGTCTAATAAAATAATTAGAACAAGGTGAACATTGTTTTGACCCAAAAATGCAGTTTTGAAAACGTGCAATTTTTTTAATGCAATTAAAATTGCAAATAAAATCCGAATAAATTCCAATATATGATTTTAATATTTTTCCTCCAATATTTCAATTTTTTGGAGAAGTCATATTTTCTCCTCTCATTTAATTTTAATATGAAATATTTTTCAGAGAAAAAAATAATTAAAACCAAAATCCTCGTTTTATTATTTGATGAAAATCAAATATGAAAAATCGGGAAAATCCCCAACTCTCTCCGAGGGTCCTTGAGTTGCTTAGGATTTATCGAGGATTTGCCAAAATGCAATAAAATATGCTATGCAATGATGATCTATTGTATAACATTCCAAATTGGAAATTTGGGATGTTACAAACCTACCCCCCTTAAGGTGAATCTCGCCCTCGAGATTCGGGTTGGCTAGAAAATAGGTGGGAGTGGTCCTTTCGTAGGTCTTCCTCTCGCTCCCAGGTGGCTTCATCTTCCGTATGGTGACTCTAGTGGACTTTGCAAAACTTGATAACCTTACTGCGGGTAACTCGGCTGGCATACTCCAGAATCTTAACTGGTTTCTCCTCATAGGTCAAATCACTTTCCAGGTGAATCGCTTCCATTGGCACTGTATCTCTCAATGGTTTCTCAGCCATCTCTGTGTGGCACTTCTTCAACTGGGAAACGTGAAATACATCATGAACTCCTGACAATCCTTCAGGCAATTCCAGCTTGTAGGCAACTTCTCCCATACGTTCCAAAACTCTGTATGGTCCAATAAAACGGGGCGCTAGCTTTCCCTTAACTCCAAAGCGCTTCACTCCTCGAAGTGGTGATACTCGAAGATAAACTCTGTCTCCGACTTCGTGAACTGTCTCCTTACGTTTAGAATCCGCATAACTCTTCTGCCTGGACTGGGCTACCTTGAGCCTATCGCGAATCAACCTCACTTTCTGTTCAGACTCCTAAATCAAATCTGGTCCAAACAACTGATGGTCTCCAACTTCGTCCCATAACAACGGTGTTCTACACCTCCTTCCGTACAAAACTTCGAAAGGGGCCATCTTCAAACTGGTTTGATAACTGTTGTTGTAAGAAGATTCTGCATATGGCAAATTGTCGTCCCAACTAGATCCATAATCTAGCGCACAAGCTCTCAACATGTCCTCCAACATCTGATTGACTCTCTCGGTCTGTCCATCTGTCTGTGGGTGAAAGGCTGTACTGAATTCTACCCTGGTTCCCAATGTTTCATGTAACTGCTTCCAAAACTTCAAGGTAAACTGGGTTCCTCTATCTGATACAATGGTCCTCGGAACTCCATGCAAACATACGATCCTGGTCATGTATATCTTTGCCAACTTAGCACTGGTGTAAGTGGTCTTCACTGGAATGAAATGAGCTACTTTCGTCAAACGGTCGACTACAGCCCATATTGTGTCATAGCCTGAACGAGTCCTGGGCAATCCCGTGATAAAATCCATGCCTATTTTATCCCACTTCCATTCGGGTATTGGTAATGGTTGTAGCAATCCTGCTGGCTTCTGATGTTCTGCCTTCACTCTCTGACATACATCACAAACTGCTACATACTCCGCAATATCCTTCTTCATTCCAGTCCACCAGAAAGAATTCTTCAAATCCAAATACATCTTGGTATTTCCTGGGTGGATCGAGTACGGTGAATCATGGGCCTCTTGCAAAATCAACTTCCTGATCTCCGGATCATTAGGCACGTAAACGCAGTCCTCAAACCATAAGGTATCGTGCTCATCCTCACGAAATCCCTTGGCTTTTCCTTTGCTCATCTTTTCCTTTATCTCATCAATCTCCTTGTCTGTCTTCTGAGCTTCTCTGATATTTTCCATCAAGGTAGACTGAACCTCCAATGTCGCTAAATAGCCTCTTGGGACTATCTCCAAACATAGCTCGCGAAGGTCCTCGGCTAACTCCTGAGGTAACTCTCCTGACATGAGGGTGTTGACATGGCTCTTGCGGCTCAACGCATCTGCTACTACGTTAGCCTTCCCTGGGTGATAATGCAATCTCATATCATAGTCCTTAATAAGCTCCAACCATCTCCTCTGTCTGAGGTTTAACTCCTTCTGCGTGAAAATGTACTCCAAACTCTTGTGATCCGTGTACACCTCACAATGGTTTCCGATGAGAAAATGTCTCCATGTCTTCAACGCATGCACTACGGCTGCTAATTCCAAATCATGCGTGGCATAATTCTTCTCATGGGGTTTAAGTTGCCGTGAAGCATATGAAACAACTCTTCCTTCCTGCATAAGCACTGCTCCAAGTCCTCGACGAGAAGCGTCGCAATAAACTTCATAGTCCTTGCGTTGATCTGGCAGAATCAACACTAGTGATGTAACCAATCGTTTCTTCAACTCTTGGAAAATAGCTTCACATTCCTCAGTCCAATTGAACTTGGTGTCCTTCTTTAACAGCTCAGTCATGGGCTTTGCAATCTTTGAGAAATTCGCAATAAACCTCCGGTAGTATCCTGCAAGTCCAAGAATGCTCCGGATCTCTCCAACTGACGTGGGTGATTCCCAACTTGTTACCGTGTCAACTTTGGCGGGGTCTACTGCTATTCCTTCTCCAGATATAACATGTCCGAGGAATCCAACTTCCTTCAGCCAAAATTCACATTTGCTGAACTTGGCGTATAACTGGTGTTCTCTGGGCTTCTCAAGTACCAAACGCAAATGCTCTTTATGCTCTTCTTCATTCTTGGAATAGACTAAAATATCGTCAATGAACACCACGACGAACTTATCCAAAAACTCCATAAACACTTTGTTCATCAGGTTCATGAAATAGGCAGGTGCGTTAGTCAGACCAAATGACATAACGGTATACTCATATAGCCCATACCTGGTGGTAAAAGCCGTCTTAGGTATATCCTACTCTCGAATTTTTAACTGATGGTATCCTGATCGTAGATCGATCTTGGAAAATACTTTAGCTCCTTGTAGGTGGTCAAACAAATCATTGATCATTGGCAGTGGGTACTTGTTTTTTATGGTCACTTCATTCAATCCACGGTAATCAACAACCATCCTCAACGATCCATCTTTCTTCTCCACTAGAAGTACTAGTGATCCCCAAGGTGACGAACTTGGGCGAATATAGCCTTTATCCAATAACTCCTTAATCTGCTTCTTAATCTCCTCCAAATCCTTTGCGGGCATCCTGTACGGTCTCTTAGATATTGGCCCTGTGCCTGGCAAAAGTTCAATCAAGAACTCAATGTCTCTATCCGGTGGCATGCCTGGCAACTCTTCTGGAAATACATCCGGGTAATCCTTCACCACTGGTACCTCCTCCTGTACAACTCCTGATAAGTAATTTACTTGAATCCTCTTCGGCACATGCCGTGATACATACTTAATCCTTCTTCCTTCTGGGGTGGTAAGCATAATCGACTTACTGGCACAATCGATGTTCCCTCCATACTTTGATAACCAATCCATGCCTAATATCACATCCAATCCTTGCGATTCCAATATTATTAGGTCTGAGGGAAACAGGTAGTTACCAATCCTTAATGGTAACCGTTCACACCATAAACTAGCCATATACTCTGCTCCTGGCGAGGTTACTAACATGGGTGACCTAAGGGCTTGGGTTGGCTGTTTATACTTATCCACAAATCCCCTTGATATGTATGAATGCGATGCGCCAGTATAAAAAAGAACGAGTGCAGTAAATGACTTAACCATAAATTTACCTATTACTGCATCAGGCTGTACTTCAACCTCTTCCACGCTCACGTGGTTCACATGTCCTTTGTTGAAAGGGTTCGGCTTCTTCCCAGAGCTTCCATTGCCATTTCCATTCTGGGCTTCAGGACAATCATTTGCATAGTGTCCAGTCTTCTAGCACTTGAAGCAATTAATGTGACTTAGATCCCTCTTGGCTAGGGTAGATGGGTTGGTGCGGTTCTGTCCATTGCTTCCTCCATTCCCATTACCATTCTTGGAGCCATTATGGTTGTGTGAACTACCTCCTCCTTGGGTATGCTGAAACTGTCCTCCTGGTTTCGGGGCAAAACGTGGCTTCTGTTGAGCTCCAGAATTATACTTCCCTTGTCCATACTTCCTCTTACGGTTCTCAATCTGCTGTTGCTTCCCTTCAATCATGAGTGCTCTATCTACCAACTCTCGGTAGTTGTTGAAGCTTGCTACCATTAGCTGCATGCTCAGCTCATCATTCAGTCCTTCCAAAAACTTCTCCTGCTTGGCTGCATCTGTAGCAACGTCATCTGGTGCATAACGTGCTAACTTACTGAAATCCTCCACATACTGGCCTACGGTGCGTCCTCCTTGCTGTAGGTTGTGAAACTCTCGCTTCTTCATAGCCATAGCTCCTGCTGAAACATGGGCTGTACGGAAAGCTTGCTGAAACTGGTCCCAAGTGACAGTGTCAATAGGGTGTGTGGCTGTGTAATTCTCCCACCATGATGCTGCGGGTCCATCAAGCTGATGTGCGGCAAAACGCACTCTTTCCGCATCTGTGCATCCTGCAGTGGCCAACTCCCTTCCAACTTTGCGGAGCCAATCATCTGCAACAATCGGCTCGGTGCTGCTGGAAAACACCGGCGGATTTAGCCTCAAGAAACGGGCTAAGTGATCTACAGGTGGTGGTGGTGGGTTGTTGTTGTTGTTGCCTTGGTTCTGTACCAACACTTGCATCAGGGCATTCCGTTGCTGAATCAACCAACCTCAAACAGTTTGTGCTGCTGTGCACCAGTGTCATCCCTGGATCAGTAATGCTGACACGCACAGTACAAATGGAGGATTTATAACAGAGTAGCAATCACACACTTATTACATCGAATATCTCAAAAGAGAATAAGTATGATAAATATGGCTTAAGGCCATCCAAAACGATAACAGCGGAAGGCTTCGAAGATAAGTGAGTCCATCAACTCCAACGGCATCACTGAGTATAAGACCACGACCTAAGGCACCTTACTCGTCGTCTGAAAAGTCTGCAACATAAAACGTTGCAGCCCGAAAACGGGCCAGCACATGGAATATGCTGGCAATGTAACACATAGAGAGAGTAATGAACATAATAATGCTATACCACATCCATATATGGCTGGTGGAAAACTCTATGGTTACAGTTTTGCGGAAAGCCAATTTTTCCCTACTGCAAAGGAATAAAGTTTATTTAACTATCATGGTGGTTGTTAAACATTGAGAAGGTACCTCCAACTCAATCCCAATTAAGTGTCATAATTAACCCAACAAAATTACTTAAAGTAACATGGTGATGAGATTCACATGATAATCCAGGTACTAGATACTCAAGTTGTCCATAACCGGGGACACGGCTAACCATGATTAGTTTGTACACTCTGCAGAGGTTTGTGCACTTTTCCCCACAAGACTCGATCGCCTCCGCTTGATTCTCGCACTGCATGATGTTTGAGAAACGGATGACCGAGACACAGTCTTTCCGAAGCGTTAACTCTCTACTCCGGGTAGATCGTACCACCTACATCCCCTACATCTGCTAGTCTACCTCTTCAAGAGCTCACACAACTTAATCAACTATGCTAGAGCCCATAATAGCTTGTGGCTGCACACGGAAGTTTCTAGCATGAATAATCTCATGATCCCTTTGAGCCTGGGTGGCGGTCCATAGGATGATCACACGGGTACCCCGGGATACCCAAAAATACAGGCAGCACTGGGTTCCCCAGGTACCTCAATCCACCCAGATGTGAGTTTTAGTTGCCACCTTAAGTAAACCATTAATTAACAATCTCACATCTGTCATGAATATCTCTCAAACCCAATCCACGTCTACGAGCATAACAATATAAGCAAACGTAGAAGTAACTCCCAAGGGTTTGATAAATAAAACAGGTAATAGGTACTACCTGAACTACTTCCCAATACCCACAGTTTAATTAGATCCTAACCATGCAATGTTTGAGGATTGATCTAATGCAATAAAAACTGGGTTTGGAAAAGTATGATCAAAGTGTTACTTGCCTTGCTGATGATCCGTGAAACCTAGAGATTCGAAGTAACAAGCGGCGCACTCCGGGTACTCTATCGCAAACAAACAAGCAAACAATAAGTACTCATCTAATGCACAGGTAAAACTCAAATAAAAGATCCAACCAGAAAGTTCAACTTAAGAACTCCGGTTTGCACAAATAATCAAATCGAACGAAGCAACGAAGATCAAATGGCAAAAGAAACAAGCTTCGTTTACTAATCTGGATCTAGGTCAAATTTTACAGTAGCAAAAACTTGTTTGAGTAGGTTAAACGGAAAGAGAATTTTGAGACGAAACTCTAGGCGCTTGAATCGCCTGATTCCGATAAACGAGCGAAAAGTTAAAGGAAAACGAAGATCCGATCAGAAATCGAGATCTGGAATAATCGCGGAAAAATCCGATGAAAAAGAAAACTGACGAACGGTTAAACGAACGAACGTTCGTTAACAGCGAAAATCCGACGAACACGTTCGTTAAAACGAACGGGTCGGTGAACGTTCACTAAATAATAAAACCAAAAAAAAAGATATAAACCGATCTAGGGTTTAGAAAAAAAAACGAACGGTTTTTTTTTAGAAAACCGGCAAGCGGCGGCGGATCGGTACCTCGTCGGGACGGGGCTCCGGCGAGGCTCGGCGAGGGCGGCTCGAGGCGGCGGGGCTTGGGCGGCGAGGGGCAGCGAGGGGCGGGCTCCGGCGGCGGCGTTGCGGGCTCCGGCGGGGTCGGCTTGGGCGGGGACGGGGGTGAAGGGGGGGGCGGCGGCGGTATTTAAGAGAGGGGGGCTGCTGCCTTGGAGGAGGGGCAAGGCGGCGGCGGCGGCCGTGCTCGCCACGAACTCGGGCGGCGGCGCTGCGTGCGCGCGAGGGAGACGGGGGAGGTGGGCCGGCTGGCTCGGCTGGGCCTCGGCCCGGTCGGGCGCGGGTTTTTTTTTTAATATATTCCGCCGAATCTAAAAAAATTACAGAAAAATAAATAAAAATCGAAAAATGATAAAACAAATTTTCCCCGTCTAATAAAATAATTAGAACAAGGTGAACATTTTTTTACCCAAAAATGTAGTTTTGAAAACGTGCAATTTTTTTAATGCAATTAAAATTGCAAATAAAATCCGAATAAATTCCAATATATGATTTTAATATTTTTCCTCCAATATTTCAATTGTTTTGGAGAAGTCATATTTTCTCCTCTCATTTATTTTTAATATGAAATATTTTTCGGAGAAAAAAATAATTAAAACCAAAATCCTCGTTTTATTATTTGATGAAAATCAAATATGAAAAATCGGGAAAATCCCCAACTCTCTCCGAGGGTCCTTGAGTTGCTTAGGATTTATCGAGGATTTGCCAAAATGCAATAAAATATGCTATCAATGATGATCTATTGTATAACATTCCAAATTGGAAATTTGGGATGTTACATCATCACAACAATCTTTGAGGACCTGAATATACATTAGGTCGCATACGTCTGGAGGATCTGAATTACTTGCGGAATATTTCTTGTGGTGGGTGGGCGGGTGAAAATCCGAACCCCGATCCACTATTGTATCCGGAGTTTGAAGAGTTTGCGAGGTCACCGACCCAGGATCCGGAGTGTCCTGGTGGTCTTTGGGCTTAACGCATGGTTCTGTGTTCGGAGGACATGAGGTCTCTTCCCGAAGACGGGTATCCGGCTCGCGGGACACAGAAATCTGAACATAGCTCGTTCTTAACTTAGGGGGAGAAGTATTCACTGCTTGTTCCTCCACAAGCGCTATCAGATGGGTGATCGGCGGGGACCTGATTTCCCTCTGATCGGGTTTAAGCCCAATCCGATCGTAGTCTGTTGCAACTCCCAGGGCGGCGATGCGATCTAGTAGCTCGTTTAAGGACGAGACATCTGTCGGATCCGTATTTTCGGGGTGTTCAAGGTCGATGCGAAGATGATGTTTAGCGATCTCGAGGGTTGCCTTTGGCTTAACGGCCGTGCGGGCGCCTATGGTGAAACCGCCGAGCTGGAGGACCTGTCCCGGAGCTAGGGCCCCTCCAGAGGTAATGTTGTCTTTAATGACGAGGCAAGCCATCGATCCCGCCGTCGACGACATAGTGGAACTCTCAATGAAAGCACCAATGTCGGTGTCAAAACCGGCCGATCTCGGGTAGGGGGTCCCGAACTGTGTGTCTGAGGATCGAAGATAACAGGAGACAAAGGGGACATGATGTTACCTAGGTCCGGGCCCTCTCGATGGAGGTAATACCCTACTTCCTGCTTGATTGACTTTGATGATTATAGGGGTTACAAGAGTCGATCTACCTCAAGATTGTAATGGCTAAACCCTAGATGTTTAGCCTATATGATTTGTGATAGTCTCTACGGACTAAACCCTCCGATTTATATAAACACCGGAGGGGCCCAGGGTTATACAAAGTCGGTTTATAGAGAAAGGAAACTACACATCCGGACATCAAGCTTGCCATGCACGCAAAGGAGAGTCCCAACCGGACACGGGGGAAGGCCTCCTATCTTGTATCTTCATGGCCCATCTGTCCAGCTCATACTACACAGTCTTGACGCCCGAGGACCCCATAATCCAGGACTCCCTCAACAAGCAATTTTTTGTTTTTTGATTTTTATAACAAGATTAGTAAATGTAAATAAAAGTAAAAGTAGCGCAAGTAAATGAAAATGTAGATGAAGGTACTTGTAGGTTTTGATGATGTCACCCCGGTAACAGCGTAAAAAATTCTTTCTGCTACTTGTGAGCTGCGTTGGGATTTTCCCTAAAGAGAACGGGTTAAGCAATATAGTAGCTGATAAGTATTTCCCTCAGTGAGAATCTAGGTTGTCATACCAATAGGATAATCACGCAAAGCCTAGCGAACAGTACTTGCACATACAAGAGCAAATAATTGCACCCAACGCGGGTAAGAGGGTTGTCAATCCCCTTGAACTCGTTACCTGCAAGGATCAAATCTAGTAGTGGTAGATATATAAATTGCAGAACAATATAAAAGATAATAAATTGCAGTAAGGGATTTTTGGTTTTTGTAATATGATAAAAGTAGACTCGGGGGACATAGATTTCACTAGAGGCTTCTCTCTCGAATAAATAGCATACGGTGGGTAGATAAACTATTGTTGGGCAATTGATAGAAAAGTGCATAGCTATGATGTTATTCATGGTGATGATCATGTATATATGCATTACGTCTGTGGCAAGTAGACCGAAATGATTTTGCATCTACTACTATTACGCCACCAATCAACCGCTATCCAGCATGCATCTATGGTATTAAGTTGATGACAAACAAAGTAACGTTTAAGCAAGATGACATAATGTAGACAAAACAAACTCAAGAAATAAGAATAAACCCCATCGTTTTACCCTTAATGGCAACAATACAAATGTGTGCCTCGCTACCCCTTCTATCATGAGGTGAGGAGACCGCAAGATTGGACCCATTTGAAAGCACCTCTCCCACTAAAGATAAATCAATCAAGTTGGCCAAACCAAACAGATAGATCGGAGAGAATTACAAAGCCATAAAAAGAAGATTACAATGGATACAACTCCATGGTAATCATGGAGAACTTTGTATTGAAGATCGGAGAGAAAGAAGAAGCCATCTAACTACTAGCTATGGACATGTAGGTCTGTGGTAAACTAATCACACATCATTGGAGGTGCAACAAGGATGTTGTAGAATATCTCCGTGATTGATTCCCCCTCCAGCAGAGTACCAGAAAAGGTCTCCATATGGGATCATGGAAGAACAAAAGCTTGCAGCAGCGGAAAAAGTGCTTCGAGTGGCTCTCTATTGGTTTGGGAACATTTGGGAATTTATGGAGTTGGAATTAGGTCAATCAGAGTTGCATGGGACCCGTGAGCTCACGAGGCATCCCCCTAGGGCTCGCTGGGTAAGATTGTCACTCTCTCGCAGATCTTCTAGCCTCCTCCCGAGCGTTCTAGTGTACCGTCTGGTCATGAATATATCATTGTAAAATTTCATCGCGTTCAGACTTTGTTTGGTACTAATTTTCTGAAAAGCCAAAAACAAGCAAAGAAAACAACAACTGGCACTGGCCACTGAGTTAATAGGTTAGTTCCCAAAAATGATATAAAATTGGATATAAAGTATCTAATATTATTAATACAATAGCATGAAACAATAAAAAATTATAGATACGTTGGAGGCATATCAAGGCATGCGGCGTGGGACCCGTGGGAGGTCTTTCTGGAGGTTTCCCAATTTATAAGAATTTTTGGTGTTGGTTTCATGTCAGGGGGGTCCCGTGGGACCCACCTCTTAGATGGAGCACCCTAGGAGGTGTGTCGGGTGAGCTCACGTCTCCCCTGGACTTCATCTGGTACTCCTCTGATGCTTAGTGGGCTAGTCCTGGTCCATAAAAAATCACATTAAATTTTTGTGGCATTTGGACTTCGTTTGGTATGGATTTTCTGCGAAACAAAAAATTGCCAAAAAACAGGAATTGGCACTGGGCACTAGGTTAATAGGTTAGTCCACAAAAATCATACAAAGTGCACCCAAAAACTATATAAATTGTTGGAAATATAGCATGAAATACTTCATAAATTATATATACATTGGAGACGTATCAACATCCCCAAGGTTAATTCCTGCTCGTCCTCGAGTAGGTAAATGATAAAAGAAATAATTTATGAAGTGTGAATGCTAGCCTAGTGAATAATTTATGAATGATAATTTCAATCACTTTTCCTACCATCATAAACAATAACTCTTTCTCAAAAAACTCATCATGATAAAGTAGGAATTAATTCACATTTTATGGTTCAAACAATGCATTCTCTTAAAACTTAACAACCTATGTTCTTAGTCACCAAAAAATTACAATTCATATTGTTTTCTACAAGTTCTAAGTAAGAGCTCCACATACTCATTTATCATATAGTATTCTATGATTGTTTTCCACAAGGTCTAAGTAAGAGTCAACAATAATAATTCATGATCAACTATATTTGGTTGGATATATGTGTCTGGATCGTTCCCCCCACATGATGCTTGCCAAATAGAGAATAGTTGAGGTTGGAATAAGATGTTGACTCAACAAAAATAAAATTGACAGAAAAGTAAAAGATAAGCCCTTCGTAGAGGGAAGCAGGGATTGCAGCGGTGCCAGAGCTCATTGCTAAAAATAGAGATGAATACATTTTGAGTGGTGTGCTTTTCTTATCAATTTCATGACAAAGGATTTACTTACCTTCCACGATAAACACATTATTGGTGGTTCCAATGCAGAAAGGAAATGATCTACTGCCCCACAACCTTACAATCACAAGTCATGGCTAGCCGAATCCACGGGTGCCTGATGCGGCTCGAAGCTACGTCGGTATTTCCCCAAAGAGGAAGGGATGATGCAGCACAACAGCGGTAGGTATTTCCCTCAGTGATGAAACCAAATTTATCGAACCAGTAGGAGAACTTAGCAACACAACGTAAACATCCCCTGCACAAAGATAACAAATCCTCACAACCTGACGTGTTAAAGGGGTTGTCAATCCCTTTCGGGTAACGGCGCCAGAAATTGGCAAACGGGCGTGAGCTAATTGTAGTAGATTGATAGATCGAACGCCAAATAAAATAAATAAGAATAAAACGCAGCAAGGTATTTTTGTATTTTTGGTTTAATAGATCTGAAAATAAAAGGCAAATAAAATAGATCGCAAAGGCAAATGATATGAGAAAGATACCCGGGGGTTTCACTAGTGGCTTCTCTCGAGAAAAATAGCAAACGGTGGGTAAACAAATTACTGTTGGGCAATTGATAGAACTTCAAATAATCATAACGATATCCAGGCAATGATCATTACATAGGCATCACGTCCAAGATTAGTAGACCGACTCCTTCCTGCATCTACTACTATTACTCCACACATCGACCTTCTATCCAGCATGCATCTAGTGTATTAAGTTCATGGAGAAATGGAGTAATGCAATAAGAACGATGACATGATGTTGACAAGATCTATCTATGTAGAGATAAACCCCATCGTTTTATCCTTAGTAGCAACGATACATACGTCTCGGTTCCCCTTCTGTCACTGGAATCAAGCACCGTAAGATCGAACCCACTACAAAGCACCTTTTCCCATTGCAAGATAAATACATCAAGTTGGCCAAACAAAACCCAAATATCGTTGAAGAAATACGAGGCTATAAGTAATCATGCATATAAGAGATCAAAGAAACTCAAATAACTTTCATGGATATAAAAAGGTAGATCTGATCATAAACTCAAAGTTCATCCGATCCCAACAAACACACAGCAAAAAGAGTTACATCATATGGATCTCCAAGAGACCATTGTATTGAGAATTCAGCGAGAGAGAAGAAGCCATCTAGCTACTAACTACAGACCCGAAGGTCTACAAAGAACTAGTCATGCATCATCAGAGAGACACCAATGGAAGTGGTAACCCCCTCCGTGATGGTGTATAGATTGGATCTGGTGGTTCTGGACTTTGCGGCGGCTGGAATTGGTTTTTATCGACTCCCCTAGGGTTTCTAGAATATTGGGGTATTTATAGAGCAAAGAGGCGGTCCAGGGGGCACCCGAGGTGGGCACAACCCACCAGGGCGTGCCTTGGCCTCCTGGCGCGCCCTGGTGGGTAGTGCTCTCCTCGGAGCACCCCCAGGTGCAGCCTTGGCCCATTAGGTGTCTTCTGGTCCATAAAAAATCTCCGTGAAGTTTCATTGCATTTGGACTCCGTTTGGTATTTATTTCCTGTGATGTAAAAAACATGCAGAAAACAGCAACTGGCACTTGGCACTATCTCAATAGGGTAGTACCAGAAAATGATATAAAATGACTATAAAATGATTATAAAACATCCAAGATTGATAATATAACAGCATGGAACAATCAAAAATTATAGATACGTTGAAGACGTATCATCACCCCCAAGCTTAACTCCTACTCTTCCTCGAGTAGGTAAGTGATAAAAACAGAATTTTTGATATGGAATGTTGCCTAACATGTCATATCATATTTCTTTTCTTTATAGCATGGACATTTGGACTTTTATATTGTTCAAAGCAATAGTCTAGTTTTGACATGATAATTTAAATACTCAAGCATATCAACAAGAAACCATGTCTTTCAAAATATCAACGCTAAAATAAGTTATCACTATCCCATCATGCTCAATCATTGATCCATTCATGAAACCCACTCACATATTAGCTACACCCAATACTCAATTACGATCATATTGCCTCCTAGTTGGTGCTTTTATAAGAGAAGATGGAGACTCAAATTCAAAAATAAAAATTGCATAAAGTAAAAAAAGAAAGGGCCTTCGCAGAGGGAAGTAAGGATTTGTAGAGGTGCCAGAGCTCAAAGCAAAAAACTTGGAGATAAAAACATTTTGGGAGGTGTGTCTTTCCCACCAACGAAAACGACTTAGAGTTCCCAACACTTTCCATGCTAAATATATCATAGGCGGATCCCAAACAGAAAATAAAGTTTATTCCTTTTTCAACCATACTTTCACTTTCCATGGCTAGCCATATCCACGGTTGCCCTCCATCCAACACTTTCCAAGGAATTTATTATTTGACAACATAAAGTAAATTCATTTTTCATTTCGGGATTGGGCATCCCTAATACCTTTCCCTTACTCTTGTGCAATGACAAGTGAATAAACACTCATCGTGAGAATAACACATCTAGCATGGAAAATATTAGCCACCCCTCACCGCTCCGCGAGCAAACGAACACACAAAAGAGAAGTTTATTTTGAAAATTAGAGATGGCACATACAAATTTGCTTAGAACAGCAAAAGAATACCGCATATAGGTAGATATAGTGGACTCATGTGGCACAACTAGTTTGAAGGTTTTTGGATGCACAAGTAGAGATCATACTTAGTGCAAAATGAAGGCTAGCAAAAGATTGAGAAGCGACCAACCAAGAAACGGATAATCTCATAAGCGAGCATTAAGCATAATTAACACCGAATAATGCACCCCAAGTAGGATATAATTTCATAGCATGACTATTGACTTTCGTGCTTGTATAGGGAATCACAAACCTTAATACGAATATTCTTACTAAAGCATAATTACTCATCAACATAACTCACATATCACATCATCATATCTGAAAACTATTACTAAGAATCAAGTTTATTTTGTCCAATGATCTTCATGAAAGTTTTTATTATATCCTTCTTGGATATCTATCACTTTGGGACTAATTTTCGTGTGTTGATTTTCATAAGCTCAAACAAATATAAGTGAAGATCATGAGCATAAATTTTTTCTTTCTCTCAAATTAATTTAAGTGAAGCAAGAGAAAATTTCTTGAAAATTTTACTAACTCTCAAATAAGTATAAGTGAAGCAAGAGAGAATTTCTTCAAAAATACTAAGCACACCATGCTCAAAAAGATATAAGTGAAGCACTAGAGCAAGTCCATAGCTCATAAAAATTTAAGTGAAGCATAGAGAGCAATTTTAACAAGTCATGACATAATTTTGGCTCTCCCAATTAGGTGTGTCCAGCAAGGGATCAAGACTAAAAACACAAAATAAAACAAGCAAAGACTCATATCATACAAGACGCTCCAAGCAAAACTCATAGTATGTGATGAATAAAAATATAGCTTCGAGTAAAATACCGATGGTCGTTAGAAGAAAGACAGGATGCCACTCGGGGCATCCCCAAGCTTAATTGCTAGCTCTCTTTTGGATAATAGCTTGGGATGTCGGGGCATCCCCAAGCTTAGGCTCTTCTTACTCCTTATTCCTTCATCCATCGTACCCAAAACTTGAAAACTTCAACCAGACAAAACTCAACAAAACCTTCGTGAGATCCGTTAGTATAAGAAAATAAATCACTACTATAAGTACTATTGCAACCTATTCATATTTTGTTCCTGCATTATATCTACTGTATTCCAACTTTTCTATGGCAAAAACTCATCAAAGAAAACCATAGAGCCATCAAAACAAGCACACAACGCAAAGAAAACAGAATCTGTCAAAAACAGAACAGTCTGTAGTAATCTGAATTTTTCGAATACTTATGTAACTCCAAAAATTCTGAAAAAACTAGGACGGCCTGAGCAATTTGTATATTAATCTTCTGCAAAGAGAATTGGCATTTAGTCACGCTCTGGTAAAAAATAAGAGTTGTTTTCCTGAGCGCAAAAGTTTCTGTTTTTCAGCATGATCAAACGACTATCACCCAAGAAGATCCTAAAGGCTTTACCTGGCACAAACACTAATTAAAACACAAAAAACACAATCATAAAATTAGCATAATTGTGCAAACACTCAAGAACATAAATCAAAAAGCAAAAATAAATTTTATTCATTGGGTTGCCTCCCAACAAGTGCTATAGTTTCACGCCCCTAGCTAGGCATAAGATTTCAAGGATGCTCACACGAAAGATAATAATTGAAACAAAAAGAGAGCATCATGAAACATGTGACAAACACACTTAAGTCTAACATACTTCCTATGCATAGGAATTTTATAGGAAAACAAATTGTCAAGACAACAAATATCTAGCATAGGCAAAGGAGGAGAATAAAACATTGAAAATCTCAACATAACGAGAGGTAATTTAGTAACATGAAAATTTCAACAGCCATATTTTCCTCTATCATATTAATTATTGCATGTAGGAACATACTCAAATTCAACAATATAGCTATCATATAAAATTTTCTCTACATGATCCACATGCATGCAAAGTTGACACTCTTCCAAAATAGTGGGATTACTTTTTCCTAAAGTTGATGCTCTTCCAAACCCACTTTCCATATTATTGCAAACATATTCATCATGAGGTTTAAATAAATTGTCAAGATGATAAGAAGAATCACCCCAATCATGATCATTGCAACATGTAGTGGACATAGCAAAATTAGCATCCCCAAGCTTGGGGTTTTGCATATTATTAGCACAATTGACGTTAATAGAATTTATAGTAAAATAATTGAAATCATGCTTTTCATTCAAGGAGCTATCATGAATCACTTCATAAATTTCTTCATCACAATTCTCAGATTCATAAATCTCAAGCAAAGCTTCATCAAGATAATCTTGTGAAATCAATTCACTATTGATTGGTTCATCATAATTGGATCTTTTGAAAAGATTGGCAAGTGGATTAGGATCCATATGAATAGATTTTTAGCAAGCGAAGATGCAAGCAAATAGAAGACACATGGCAACACAAGAAAACGTAGCAAACAAGATTGCACACAAAAACAGATCTGACGAGAAAACGGCAAACGAAAAAGAGGGTGAATAAAATAGCAAATTTTTGTGAAGTGGGGGAGAGGAAAACGAGAGGCAAATGGAAAATAATGTAATTGCGAGGAGATGAGATTTGTGATTAGGAACCGGGAAGATGTTGTTGATCCTCCCCGGCAACGGCGCCAGAAATTCCTTTTGATGCGGCTCGATGCTACGTCAGTATTTCCCCAAAGAGGAAGGGATGATGCAGCACAGCAGCGGTAGGTATTTCCCTCAGATATGAAACCAAGGCTATCGAACCAGTAGGAGAACCAAGCAACACAATGTAAATAGCCCCTGCACACAAATAACAACCACTTGCAACCCGACATGTTAAAGGGGTTGTCAATCCCTTTCAGGTAACGCTGCCAGAAATTGGCACGAGGACAGGAGAAAGTTGTAAATATTGATAGATCGAACGCCAAATAAAATAAAGTGCAGCAAGGTATTTTTGTATTTTTAGTTTAATAGATCTGAAAAAAAAGGCAAATAAAATAGATCGCAAAGGCAAATAATATGAGAAAGAGACCCGGGGGCCGTAGGTTTCACTAGTGGCTTCTCTTGAGAAAAATAGCACACGGTGGGTAAACAAATTACTGTTGGGCAATTGATAGAACTTCAAAGAATCCTGACGATATCCAGGCAATGATCATTACATAGGCATCACGTCCAAGATTAGTACACCGACTCATGCCTGCATCTACTACTATTACTCCACACATCGACCGCTATCTGGCATGCATCTAGTGTATTAAGTTCATGGAGATGCGGAGTAATGCAATAAGAACGATGACATGATGTAGACAAGATCTATCTATGTAGAGGTAGACCCCATCATTTTATCCTTAGTAGCAGCGATACATACGTGTAGGTTCCCCTTCTGTCACTGGGATCAAGCACCATAAGATCGAACCCACTACAAAGCACCTCTTCCCATTGCAAGATAAATAGATCAAGTTGGCCAAACAAAACCCAAATATCGGAGAAGAAATACGAGGCTATAAGCAATCATGCATAAAAGAGATCAAAGAAACTCAAATACTTTCATGGATATAAAAAGATAGATCTGATCATAAATTCAAAGTTCATCCGATCCCAACAAACACACCGCAAAAAGGGTTACATCATATGGATCTCCAAGAGACCATTGTATTGAGAATTCAGCGAGAGAGAGAAAGCCATCTAGCTAATAACTATGGACCCGAAGGTATACAAATAACTACTCACGCATCATTGGCGAGGCACCAATGGAGGTGGTGAAACCCATCTGATATGGTGTCTAGATTGGATCTGGTGGTTCCGGACTCAGCGGCGGCTGGAATTGATTTTCGTCGACTCCCCTAGGGTTTTTTTAGGTAATTGGCAGCAGCCTTTTATTTATACATAAGCTTGTTCATTACAGATAATGGTCCTCATAACATCAGGAGTCTCATTAAACTAACATGATCTAACATCATACTCTTCCGACCTGGCAAGAGTGTGAGCTGCCAAATTACATGATCGATAAACATGAGTAAAACTACAAGACATAAACTTTGTAGCCCAGTTCTTGATATTGTGGACTATTGATCCCGTAGGGGATCTGTCCAAATTTGGTTCTTTGATTTTGTTGATCAGCGACAAACAGTCAGAAGCCACCATGATTTTCTGCATACCTCTCTCCCCAGCAAGAAATAGGGCTTGACGAAGGGCCATTGCTTCTGCAACTTCAGGATTTTGGATTCGAGCAAAGTAGCCTCTTCTTTCCACCTGCACCATCCCCTGATGGTCATCAATGACCACGCCAAATCCAGCTCTTGTAGACTGAGGAAAGATTGCTGCATCCACGTTGATAAGCATCGACCCTTCTGGCGGCGGAGACCAATTTTGGCTAGACTTCAAGGCCTCACGCCTATTCAAATTGGTCGAACTGAAAAGATGCAAATTGATAAACTCAATATAGGCTTTGATCTTTCCCACAAACCGAAGTGGGTGAATTAAGGGCTCACAATTACGATGAGCATTTCTATTCTCCCAAATATGCCAAATTGCCACGGCAAAAACAATGGCATGAAAATCAGTAGCATTAATTATCCATTTTAATATCCATTGCCTAATATGAGTAAAGCTTTTCAGGTTCAGGAAAATTCCATAATCCTTTTTGAGTTCTTTCCAGATTTCTTTAACATAGTGACAATGCAAGAAACAATGTTCAACAGTTTCCTCCCTATTGCAAAAGTAACAATTATAGCTTGTAGGTATGGATCTTACTTGAAGTTGATAGCCTATAGGTAGACAATCATGTGCCAGCCTCCATAATACTACTTTCATTTTATTAGGACACTGAATTGCCCACAATTTCTTCCACATTTTCTCCAATGGTTTCTGTTCAGAAGTTGAACCTTTGCCATCTACACTCTGCTGTCCCCAGAAATTCATCGTTCTAGCTAGATTATAGGATGATCTCACAGTATAGACGCCATTCTTTGTGTGGGGCCATGAGGCAAAGTCTGTACAACCTTCCGTACTTAAAGGAATGCTCAGAATTTTCTCCACCATGTCTTTTGTGAATCTATTTCTGATGGCTGCCTCATTCCATTGTTGACCCCCCTCGGTAATCAAGGAACTCACTAATTGGTTTTCACTCGTTGGTTGCAGAGTTCTGGGAATCACATCTGGAATCCAATTGTCCCTGTATATATGTATTTGTTTGCCATCTCCTACTATCCACTACAGGCCTTTTTTGTATTAATCGCTTCCCATACATCAGACTACGCCATGTGTAAGATGAAGACCTCGGGCACTTCGCAGTCCAAAAATCCCCATCAGGATAATACCTACCCTTTAACAATCGGGCACATAAAGAGTTGGGCTCAGTTAAAAGACGCCAAAATTGTTTACCCAACATGGCTTGATTGAAAATTGAGATGTCCCTGAATCCCATGCCTCCTAGAAACTTTGGTGAAGATAACCATTTCCATGATCTCCAATGTAGTTTCCTTCTGCCATCTGCAATTGATCTTCTTACCTTTTCACAAACGCTAATGGGAAGCAGAAAACAACTCATTACATATGTTGGAATTGCTTGTGCAACCGATTTTAACAGAATTTCTTTCCCAGCCCTTGATAATGGCCTATCACTCCAGCCATTAAGTCTTTTCCATATCCGACTAGTGAGAAAATTGAAACAATTAGTTGGTGAACGTCCCACCCAGGTCGGCATGCCGAGATAAGTATCGTGTAATGTGTCATCTTGGACTCCAATTTTCCTTTTTCACTCTTTCCTTTACATGTTCATCACAATTTGTACCAAAAAATATAGACTATTTCTAAAAATCAATTTTCTGTCCAGACCCATTGCAATACGTATATAGTGCTGATTTTAGGGCCTCGACACTCCTGTCATCTCCCTTAATAAAGAACACACTATCATCAGCAAAAAGGAGATGGGAGATAGGAGGACCAAACCTACCATCCCCTGACGCTTCTTTTTGCTGCAACAAACAAGATAAGCCTTCAACACATAGCAAAAATAGGCAGGGGCTAATTGGATCCCCTTGCCTAATACCTCTAGTAGGCTTAAAAGGTTCGATAAAATCACCGTTGACTTTGACTGCATATTTCACAGAAGTTATGCATCTCATTACCATCTCCACCCATCTAGCATTAAAGCCCAGTTTCGGCAACACACCCTTGAGGTATTTCCACTCTACTCTATCATATGCCTTTGTCATATCAATTTTGCGAGCAAAGAAAGGGTGTTTTACTTTTTACTTTCTAATTGTATGGAGACATTCATAAGCCATGAGGATATTATCAGTAATTAGTCTCCCTGACACAATGGTGCTCTGTTGTTCAGAAATTATTTCCGGCAAAAAAGGTTTTAAGTGATTAGCTATAACTTTTGAAGCAACTTTATAAATAACATTACACAAACTTATAGGCTGAAAATTAGACAACACATTAGGAGAGTTCACTTTTGGGATTAAAACAATTGCCGAGTCACAGAAGCCATCTGGAATATGTGATCCCAACAGAAAACCCTTTACCACCGCACATACATCATCCTTTAAGAGCTCCCAATGTCTCTGATAAAACAGGGCAGGGAAGCCATCAGGTCCTGGAGCCTTAGTAGGGCCCATCTGGAAAAGAGCAGCCTTGATTTCATCATTTGTCCATTCTTGGGCCAAAGCTTCATCAACTCTGTCACTAACCTTTCTTGGGATTGCTTCAAGGACTGCATCTAATGAATCAGAAGGTTCATAAGTAAATAAATTTGCATAGAATTCATAGACCATACTTTTGATCCCTTCATGATCTTTACATATTGACCCATCGACTTTATACAAGAATTTTATTCTATCTGTTCTTCTTCTGGCCGATGCCGGTACATGGAAGAATGATGTGTTGCGATCCCCTTCCCGTAGCCAATCCACCCTTGACCGTTGTCAGGCCGTGATTTCTTCTCTTTCAAAGAGTTCACACAACCGCAGTTCAATTTTCTTTTCTTCATCTAAGTTGTTTGAGGCTGGAATATTCTTTCTTATGGTAGCAAGATGCTTTTCCAACATTCTGATTTCTTTCTTAACCGAGCCGAAGGAAACCTTGCTCCATTTCCGAATAGAGGTAGATAACTTGTTAAGAGCAGACTGAAGGAAATGTGCCCTAGAGGCAATAATAAAGTTGTTATTTGCATTTCCTTATAACATGATAAATGTTTATTATTCATGCTAGAATTGTATTAACCGGAAACTTAGTACATGTGTGAATACATAGACAAACAGAGTGTCCCTAGTATGCCTCTACTTGACTAGCTTGTTTATCAAAGATGGTTACGTCTCCTAGCCATAGACATGTGTTGCCATTTGATGAACGGGATCACATCATTAGAGAATGATGTGATGTACAAGACCCATCCGTTTGCTTAGCACTATGATCGTTTAGTTTGTTGCTATTGCTTTCATCATGACTTATACATGTTCCTCTGACTATGAGATTATGCAACTCCCGAATACCGGAGGAACACTTAGTGTGCTATCAAACGTCACAACATAACTGGGTGATTATAAAGATGCTCTACAGGTGTCTCCGATGGTGTTTGTTGAGTTGGCATAGATCGAGATTAGGATTTGTCACTCCGATTGTCGGAGAGGTATCTCTGGGCCCTCTCGGTAATGTACATCAATATAAACCTTGCAAGCAATGTGACTAATGAGTTAGTTGCGGGATGATGCATTACGGAACGAGTAAAGACCAGACTTGCCGGTAACGAGATTGAACTAGGTATGGTGATACCGACGATCGAATCTCGGGCAAGTAACATACCGATGACAAAGGGAACAACGTATGTTGTTATGCGGTTTGACCGATAAAGATCTTCGTAGAATATGTAGGAGCCAATATGAGCATCCAGGTTCCTCTATTGGTTATTGACCGGAGAGGTGTCTCGGTCATGTCTACATAGTTCTCGAACCCGTAGGGTCCGCACGCTTAACGTTCGATGACGATTTGTATTATGAGTTTATCTGATTTGTTGTACCGAAGGTTATTCGGAGTCCCAGATGTGATCACAGACATGACGAGGAGTCTTGAAATGGTCGAGACATAAAGATTGATATATTGGATGACTATATTCGGACACCGGAATAGTTCCGAGGGTTACCAGATAAATATCGGAGTGCCGGAAGGGTTATTGGAACTACCGGGGAAGTTATGGGCCTTGTTGGGCCTTAAGGGAGAGATAGGGAGCAGCCAAGGGCTAGCTGCACGCCCCCCATGGGCCTAGTCCGAATTGGACAAGGGGGAGGGGCGGCGCCCCCTCCTTCCTTCTCCTTCCCCTCTCCTTCCTTCTTCTCCTAGTAGGACTAGGAAAGGGGGGAATCCAACTCCCACTAGGAGTAGGATTGCCCCCCTTGGGCGCGCCCTATAGGGCCGGCCGGCCTCCCCCTTGCACCTTTATATACGGGGGCAGGGGACACCCTAGAACACACAAATTTATCTTTAGCCGAGTGCGGTGCCCCCTCCACAGTTTTCCACCTCGGTCATATCGTCGTAGTGCTTAGGCAAAGCCCTGCGCCAGTAACTTCATCATCACCATCACCATGCCGTCGTGCTGCTGGAACTCTCCCTCGGCCTCAGCTGGATCTAGAGTTCGAGGGAAGTCACCGAGCTGAACGTGTGCAGATCGCGGAGGTGTCGTGCGTTCGGTACTTGATCGGTTGGATCGCGAACACGTTCGACTACATCAACCGCGTTACTTAACGCTTCCGCTTTCGGTCTACGAGGGTACATGGAGACACTCTCCCCGCTCGTTGCTATGCTTCTCCTCGATAGATCTTGCATGATCGTAGGAATTTTTTTGAAATACTACGTTCCCCAATAGTGGCATCCGAGCTAGGTCTATGCGTAGATGCTATATGCACGAGTAGAACACAAAGAGTTGTGGTTGATAATAGTCATACTGCTTACCAGCATGTCATACTTTGATTCAGCGGTATTGTTGGATAAAGCGGCTCAGACCGACATTACGCGTACGCTTACGCGAGACTGGTTCTACCGACGTGCTTCGCACACAGGTGGCTAGTGGGCGTCTGTTTCTCCAACTTTAGTTGAATCGAGTGTGACTATGCCCGGTCCTTGTTGAAGGTTAAAACGGCAAACTTGACGAAAAATCGTGTGGTTTTGATGAGTGGGTAAGAACGGTTCTTGCTAAGCCCGTAGCAGCCACGTAAAACTTGCAACAACAAAGTGGAGGACGTCTAACTTGTGTTTGCAGGGCATGTTGTGATGTGCTATGGTCAAGACATGATTATATAAATTGTTATATGAGATGATCATCTTTTGTAACACAGTTATCGGCAACTGGCAGGAGCCATATGGTTGTCGCTTTATTGTATGAAATGCCATCGCCATGTAATTGCTTTACTTTATCACTAAGCGGTAGCGATAGTCGTCAAAGCAATAGTTGGCGAGACGACAACGATGCTTCGATGAAGATCAAGGTGTCAAGCCGGTGACAATGGTGATCATGATGGTGCGTTGGAGATGGAGATCAAACGCACAAGATGACGATGGCCATAACATATCACTTATATTGATTGCATCTGATTTTTATCCTTTATGCATCTTATTTTGCTTAGTTGGGCGGTAGCATTATAAGATGATATTTCACTAAATTTCAAGTTATAAGTGTTCTCCCTGAGTATGCACCGTTGCAACAGTTCTTCGTGCCGAGACACCACGTGATGATCAGGTGTGATAAGCTCTACGTTCACATACAACGGGTGCAAGCCAGTTTTGCACACGCAGAATACTCGGGTTAAACTTGACGAGCCTAGCATATGCAGATATGGCCCCGGAACACTGAGACCGAAAGGTCGAGCGTGAACCATATAGTAGATATGATCAACATAGTGATGTTCACCATTGAAAACTACTCCATCTCACGTGATGATCGGACATGGTTTAGTTGATTTGGATCACGTGATCACTTAGATGATTAGAGGGGTGTCTATCTAAGTGGGAGTTCTTAAGTAATATGATTAATTGAACTTTAATTTATCATGAACTTAGTCCTTATAGTATTTGCATAACTATGTTGTAGATCAATAGCTCGCGATGCCCCGTTTATTTTTTGATATGTTCCTAGAGAAAACTATGTTGAAAGATGATAGTAGCAATGATGCGGACTAGGTCCGTGATCTGGGGATTATCCTCATTGGTGCACAGAAGAATGATGTCCTTGATGCACCGCTAGGTGACTGACCTATTGTAGGAGCGGATAACAGACGTTATGAACGTTTGGCAAGCTCGATATGATAACTACTTGATATTTTAGTGCGCCATGCTTTACGGCTTAGAACCGGGACTTCGAAAATGTTTTGAATGCCACGGAGCATATAAGATGTTCCAAGAGCTGAAATCGATATTTCAGACACATGCCCGAGTCAAGAGGTATGAGACCTCTGACAAGTACTTTGCCTACAAGATGGATGAGAATAGCTCAACCAGTGAGCATGTGCTTAGATTGTGTGAGTACTACAATCACTTGAATCAAGTGGGAGTTAATCTTCCAAATAAAATAGTGATTGACAGAGTTCTCTAGTCACTATCACCAAGTTACTGGAACTTCATGATGAACTATAATATGCAAGGGATGACGAAAATGATTTCCGAGCTCTTCGTGATGCTGAAATCGATGAAGGTAGAAATCAAGAAAAGCATCAAATGTTGATGGTTGACAATACCACTAGTTTCAAGTAAAAGGGCAAAGGAAAGAAAGGGAACTTCAAGAAGAATGGCAAGCAAGTTGCCACTCCCATGAAGAAGCCCAAAGCTAGACCCAAGCCTGAAACTAAGTGCTTCTACTGCGAAGGAAATGGTCACTGGAAGCGGAACTGCCCCAAATACTTGGCGGATAAGAAGGATGGCAACATGAACAAAAGCATATATGATATACATGTTATTGATGTGTACTTTATTAGTGTTCATTGTAGCCCTGGGTATCGGATACTGGTTCAGTTGCTATGATTAGTAACTCGAAACAGGAGTTACAAAATGAACAAAGAATAGTTGAGGGCAAGGCGACGATGTGTGTTGGAAGTGATTCCAAGGTTGATAAGATCACCATCGCACATTCCCTTTACCTTCGAAATTAGTGTTGAACCTAAAATAAATGTTATTTAGTGTTTGCGTCGAGCATAATATGATTGGATCATGTTTATTGCAATACGGTTATTCATTTAAGTCAAAGAATAATTGTTATTCTGTTTACATGAATAAAACCTTCTGTGGTCATACACCCAAGGTGAATGGTTTATTGAATCTCGATCATAGTGATACACATATTCATAATATTGATGCCAAAAGATGCAAAGTTGATAATGATAGTGCAACAAATTTGTGGCACTACCGTTTAGGTCATATTGGTGTAAAGCGCATGAAGAAACTCCATGCTGATGGGCTTTTGGAATCACTTGATTATGAATCACTAGATGCTTGCGAACCATGCCTCATGGGCAAGATGACTAAGACTCCGTTCTCCGGAACAATGGAGCGAGCAACTGACTTATTGGAAATAATACATACTGATGTATGCGATCCGATGAGTGTTGAGGCTCGCGGCGGGTATCGTTATTTTCTGGCCCTCACAGATGATTTGAGCATATATGGGTATATCTACTTGATGAATATAAGTCTGAAACATTTGAAAAGTTCAAAGAATTTCATAGTGAAGCGGAAAATCATCATAACAAGAAAATAAAGTTTCTACGATCTGATCGCGGAGACGAATATTTGAGTTACGAGTCTGGTCTTCATTTGAAACAATGTGGAATAGTTTCGCAACTCACGCCACCCGGAACACCACAGCATAATGGTGTGACCGAACATCGTAATCATACTTTATTAGACATGGTGCGATCTATGATGTTTCTTACCGATTTATCACTATTGTTTTGGGGTTATGTATTAGAGACAGCTGCATTCACGTTAAATAGGGCACCATCTAAATCCGTTGAGACGACACCATATGAACCGTGGTTTGGCAAGAAACCTAAGTTGTCATTTCTTAAAGTTTAGGGTTGCGATGCTTATGTGAAAAAGCTTCAACCTGATAAGCTCGAACCCAAATCGGAGAAATGTGTCTTCATAGGATACCCAAAGGAGACTGTTGGGTACACCTTCTATCACAGATCCGAAGGCAAGATATTCATTGCTAAGAATGGATCCTTTCTAGAGAAGGAGTTTCTCTCGAAAGAAGTGAGTGGGAGGAAAGTAGAACTTGATGAGGTAACTGTACCTTCTCCCTTATTGGAAAGTAGTTCATCACAGAAATTAGTTCTAGTGATTCCTATACCAGTAAGTGAGGAAGCTAATGATGATGATCATGAAACTTCTGATCAAGTTACTACCGAACCTCGTAGGTCAACCAGAGTAAGATCCGCACGAGAGTGGTACGGTAATCCTGTTCTGGAGGTCATGTTACTTGACCATGACGAACCTATGAACTATGAGGAAGCGATGATGAGCCCAGATTCCACAAAATGGTTTGAGGCCATGAAATCTGAGATAGGATCCATGTATGAGAACGAAGTGTGGACTTTGGTGGACTTGCCCGATGATCGGCAATCCATTGTGAATAAATGGATCTTCAAGAGGAAGACGAACGTTGATAGTAGTGTTACTATCTACAAAGCTCGACTTGTCGAAAAGGGTTTTTGACAAGTTCAAGATGTTGACTATGATGAGATATTCTCACTAGTATCGATGCTTAAAGTCTGTCTGAATCATGTTAGCATTTGCCACATTTTATGAAATCTGGCAAATGGATGTCAAAAATACATTCCTTAATCTGATGCAACAAGAAGGTTTTGACAATCCTAAAGGTGCTAACAAAGTGTGCAAGCTCCAGCGATCCATCTATGGACTGCTGCAAGCATCTCGGAGTTGGAATATACGCTTTGATAAGGTGATCAAAGCATATGGTTTTATACAGACTTGCGGTGATGCCCGAATTTACAAGAAAGTGAGTGGGCGCACTACAGCATTTCTGATAAGTATATGTGAATGACATATAGTTGATCGAAAATAATGTAGAATTTTTCTGGAAAGCAAAAAGGAGTGTTTGAAAGGAGTTTTTCAAAGAAAGACCTCGGTGAAGCTACTGACATATTGAGCATCAAGATCTATAGAGATAGATCAAGACGCTTGATAAGTTTTTCCAATGAGTACATACCTTGACAAGATTTTGAAGTAGTTCAAAATGGAACAGTCAAAGAAGGAGTTCTTGCCTGTGTTGCAATGTGTGAAATTGAGTAAAGACTCAAAACCCGACCACAGCAGAAAATAGAAAGAGAATGGAAAGTCATTCCCTATGCCTCGGTCATAGGTTCTATAAAGTATGCTATGCTGTGTACCAGACCAATTGTGTACCTCGCCATGAGTTTGGCAAGAGGGTACAATAGTGATTCAGGAGTGGATCATTGGACAGCAGTCAAAATTATCCTTAGTGGAATAAGGACATGTTTCTCGGTTATGGAGGTGACAAACAGTTCGTCGTAAAGAGTTACGTCGATGCTAGCTTTGACACCGACCTGGATGACTCTAAATCTCGATCTAGATACATATTGAAAGTGGGAGAAATTAGCTAGAGTAGCTCCGTGCAGAGCATTGTATACATAGAAAATTTGCAAAATACATACGGCTCTGAATGTGGCAGACCCGTTGACTAAATTTCTCTCACAAGCAAAACATGATCACACCTTATTACTCTTGGGTGTTAATCACATAGCGATGTGAACTAGATTATTGACTCTAGTAAACCCTTTGAGTGTTTGTCACATGGCGATGTGAACTATGGGTGTTAATCACATGGTGATGTGAACTATTGGTGTTAAATCACATGGCGGTGTGAACTAGATTATTGACTCTAGCGCAAGTGGGGGACTGAAGGAAATGTGCCATAGAGGCAATAATAAAGTTGTTATTTACATTTCCTTATATCATGATAAATGTTTATTACTCATGCTAGAATTGTATTAACCGGAAACTTAGTACATGTGTGAATACATAGACAAACGGAGTGTCCCTAGTATGCCTCTACTTGACTACCTTGTTTATCAAAGATGGTTATGTTTCCTAGCCATAGACATGTGTTGTCATTTGATGAACGGGATCACATCATTAGAGAATGATGTGATGGACAAGACCCATCCATTAGCTTAGCACTATGATCGTTTAGTTTGTTGCTATTGCTTTCATCATGACTTATACATGTTCCTCTGACTATGAGATTATGCAACTCTCGAATACCAAAGGAACACTTAGTGTGCTATCAAACGTCACAACATAACTGGGTGATTATAAAGATGCCCTATAGGTGTCTCCAATGGTGTTTGTTGACTTGGCGTAGATCGAGATTAGGATTTGTCACTCCGATTGTCGGATAGGTATCTCTCGGCCCTCTCGGTAATGTACATCACTGTAAGCCTTGCAAGCATGTGACTAATGAGTTAGTTGCGGGATGATGCATTACAGAAAGAATAAAGAGACTTGCCAGTAACGAGATTGAAGTAGGTATGGTGATACCCACGATCGAATCTCGGGCAAGTAACATACCGATGACAAAGGGAACAACGTATGTTGTTATGCGGTTTGACCGATAAAGATCTTCGTAGAATATGTAGGAGCCAATATGAGCATCCAGGTTCCGCTATTGGTTATTGATCGGAGAGGTGTCTCGGTCATGTCTACATAGTTCTCGAACCCGTAGGGTCCGCACGCTTGACGTTCGATGACGATTTGTATTATCAGTTTATGTGATTTGATGTACCGAAGGTTGTTCGGAGTCTCGAATGTGATCATGGACATGAGAAGGAGTCTTGAAATGGTCGAGACATAAATATTGATATATTGGATGACTATATTCGGACACCAGAATAGTTCCGAGGGTTACCGGATAAATATCAGAGTGCCGGAAGGGTTATCGGAACCACCGGGGAAGTTATGGGCCTTGTTGGGCCTTAATGGAGAGAGATGGAGCAGCCAAGGGCTGGCCGCCGCCCCCCCCCATGGGATTAGTCTGAATTGGACTAGGGGGAGGGGCGGCGCACCCTCCTTCCTTCTCCTTCCCCTCTCCTTCCTTCTTCTCCTAGTAGGACTAGGAAAGGGGGGAATCCAACTCCCACTAGGAGTAGGATTGCCCCCCTTGGGCGCGCCCTATTGGGCCGGCCAGCCTCCACCTTGCTCCTTTATATACGGGGGCAGGGGCACCCTAGAACACACAAGTTGATCTTTAGCCATGTGTGGTGCCCCCCTCCACAGTTTTCCACCTCGGTCATCTCATCGTAGTGCTTAGGCGAAGCCCTGCACCGGTAAATACATCATCACCGTCACCACGTCGTCGTGCTGACGGAACTCTCCTCGGCCTCAGCTGGATCTATAGTTCGAGGGACGTCACCGAGCTGAACGTGTGCAGATCGCGGAGGTGCCATGCATTCGGTACTTGATCGGTTGGATCGCGAAAAAGTTTGACTACATCAACCGTGTTACTTAACGCTTCCGCTTTCGGTCTACGAGGGTACGTGGACACACTCTCCCCGCTCGTTACTATGCTTCTCCTAGATAGATCTTGTGTGATTGTAGGACTTTTTTGAAATACTACGTTCCCCAACACAGACCATGTGTTATATAATGATGGAGTATTACTCTTGAGATTTTTCCAGTTCTCATCTATCATATGGTCGTAATCAGGTGCCCTCATCCATGCAGCTTCAAATCGAAAAGATTGTTGCGCTGGATTTATGACTGTTCGATCGCTACTCTTCGCCATTGTTATCAGAATCGCAAAGTACTCGGAAGAATTAGTGATGATGTTCTCAACAATGCAATTATCAAACTTCTGAAGAAAATCACCATTCGCTACTACTCGGTCCAGTCTAACCCTTATTCGTCTCAGCATTCTGTCGGTTGGACCATGTAAATTTAGGGCCAATATACCCCATGTCCACGAGCCCACAATCATCTAGGCATTCTATGAACAAGGCTATTTGGTGTTCGTCTCTTTTTTGAAAGCCCATGTGTTCATCACCATGCAAAGCTTCGTTGAAGTCTCCAGCGCATATCCACGGTCCCTTCCACTGAGCCTTCAGGAAGCGAAGTCTGTCCCAAAAGATGTGCCTCAATTCCTTCCTTGGTTCACCATATACCAGGGTTGTTTGCCAACTAGCACCATCTTCTGCCTTGGCTATATTATCGATCAATTGCTTCGAATATGCTCTCAATGACACCGAGATAGTGGATGACCAAAAGAGAGCAAGCCCGCCACTCAAACCCTCACAACTGACTGCAAAAGCACCTGAATATCCCAGAGACCACATGAAATTCCGAGCTCTTGACCCTCATCTTCGTCTCGGATAGGAAGAGGAGGGAGGGACGATATTTACTAATGAGCCATTTTAGCTCGCCCACTGTCGCGTTCGTCCCCAAACCACGAGAGTTCCAACACAAGAGTCTCATTGCGTATGGCAGGGCTGCATCCCTGCAACCTCCAGCTGATTCGTCGATCATAATAAGTTGTCGAGCTCCTTTTTCTGTTTCTTGTAGGATTCTGATAGGGTCTCATCTCCAATTGGTAAAGTAACTGAAGGTGGGCACCTTGTACTAGTGTTTTGTTCTCCAAGTGTGAGGGTTAAACCATCCGTCCCCTATCTCATTTTTTTCCTGAGAGTTCAGAACTTGGCTCTTGGGTCTTTATACCTTCACTCGCTTCCTCTTCTGTCCAATCATCTCAGTACTTCTAGGCTGCACTAGGAATAGCTCCTTGTTGATCTCACTACAAATTATTTTTCTTTTTTGCTTGAAATTTTGTTCCTCTGTCTTCATTGGGGAGGTAACCTCATTCTGTAGCTTTGTCACAGTTACCTCCTCCTCCCCTGATTTCTCATTTTGAGGTCTTTGAGCATCATTATTACCTTCCCCAAAAAGAGAGCTTTTCCACTGGATTGTGAGCTATGCCCTGATTTTGAGGACAAAAAGGCTTTCTTTATATCATCTTTCACACACATCCTATCAGCATTGTAAGGTAACTTGCCATCTTTGTCTCTTGTACCTGGTTTCAGACATTCCAGAGAAGAGTGACCAATAATGCCGCAAGAGAAACAGTAGTGAGGGAGCCTCTCATATTGAACTTCATATGTATCAAAAGACATGTGTTTCTCTGAATATGCAGTAACCTATCACAACAACGGTTCTGAGACTTTAACTGTAACACGAACTCGCAAACAATCGCCACTTGCTCGTCCTTTACTATGAACATCAACCTCCTCCACTTTTCCTAACTTAGCACCCAGTGATTCCCCCCCAAACTTGTTCATTAACTCAAATCGGGGGTTTTTTATACGGGCCCAAATAGTGATTTTGTCAAAGGTAACATCAGAGGGCTTTAGCTTTGGGTCAAACAGATTGAACAAGACTGTATGCTTACCTACAATCCATGGCCCCCTGCTAAAACTCTATCCATATCCTCCTTGCTTGCAAATTCCGCAGTAAAAGTATTATCCCCCACTGGTTTTATTGACAAACCTCTCGGATTTCCCCAAGCTGGTCTCAGCGCAAACACAATAGTCTGAACATGAAGGATACTAGGAGACAATACCTTGCCAATTAGTCCGAATCCCGGCTCACCAAATCTTCATCATTTTCGTCCTCAAGAATGACCGATGTGGCCTCCTCAGCTGTCAGATTTAACCTCTTCATCATCTCTGCCACAACATCATCTGCTTCAAATGGGGCACCACCCGCTCCAGTGCCCTCGCATCCATCAGATTCGCCACCACCACCGCCAGGCATGGAGCGGGAGCGGACTCTGTACTCGTCCTCGCACACTGCTGGCGACTCCCCCATTGCTGAATCCACACCAGGGCCAAGGATGGGCAGCAAAGCTAAAGTTTGCCCCAAAATCACCCCGAACCACGGCTGGAGATTGGAGACAGAGTGCACCCGAGAGCGCTGGGAGTTGGGGTAGAGGGATTCGGAATCGGAGGGGTTGCTGGGAGTTGGGGAATAGGGATTTCGAATCGGAGAATCGCATGGATGAAAGCGGGATCGAAATCACGCTCACCAGATTTAGCCTCATCCTACGAACGCCCCCTCACCAGAGGGCACGAGAAGTTTCCTAGGAGACAAACATTGGAGTGGGCGGGGTTGGTGTGGCCGCACGCGTAGGGCCGCTCCTCTTCTTCAGCAATCAAGGTGTCACGAGAGAACAAGGGTTTCTGGAATATTGGGGTATTTATGGAGCAAAGAGGCGGTCCGGGGCGGCACCCAAGGTGGGCACAACCCACAAGGGCGCGCCTGGGCCTCCTGGCGCGCCCTGGTGGGTTGTGCTCTCCTCGGAGCACCCCCCAAGCGCAGCCAAGGCCCATTATGTGTCTTCTGGTCCATAAAAATCTCCGTAAAGTTTCGTGGAATTTGGACTCCATTTGGTATTGATTTCCTGCGATGTAAAAAACATGCAGAAAACAGCAACTTGCTCTTGGCACTATGTCAATAGGTTAATACCAAAAAATGATATAAAATGACTATAAAATGATTATAAAACATCCAAGATTGATAATATAACAGCATGGAACAATAAAAAATTATAGATACGTTGGAGACGTATCAGGTTGCCTTGAGGAACCCCGCGTCGCTTACCATTATTGAAACTCTCGGGGTTGGACCAAGGAGAGGATGAGAAAGCACGCAAGGATTGTCGAGGTTAGGGTCAAGATGTTCTCTGATGTAACCCTGGAATATGTGGTTATAAATAAAGGAAAAAAGAGGCTGACGCTTCGACGTCTCGCCATAAAGCAACTCGGTTTCCAAAAGACATGGTAATCGTGGTCGGGGATTTTACGCCACATGTAGTTGGACCGGGCCTCGAGCAAACCGTATGTAAGACCGAAGGCATCAAAGCCAAGCTGAAAAGGTACTATGAAGGAACTCGCGTGTTGAGCCAAGACTCCGGAACAGAAGTTCGAGAATATCGTCCTGGGCATCCAAGACCAGTTCACGGGCTACTGATGGTGTCTCAAACTAGGGGGTACTAACCTAGTCGGCCCGCAGTCCTCAGATGGGCCGATGGGCCCTCATTATCTTCAAGGTGGACTCCGGAGGCTGCACGCCAGATCAGGGCTGCGCCTGCCGAAGACTTGACGTATACTCCAAGATCTCTCCTACCGCCTTCGTATGCGCCCCTCAATATCGACTATGTAACCCTAGATCCCCCACCTGGCGTGTATATAAGCCAGAGGGTTTAGCCCGTAGTGGGAACCAAATCACAATTACATACACCTAGCCCTAGGATTAAAACACAACTTACGATCTCAAGGTAGATCAAGTTTGTACTCGATACATCATCATCAATATAAACAAGAGCAGGATGTAGGGTTTTACCTCCATTAAGAGGGATCGAACCTGGGCAAACCTCGTCTTCCTTGTTCCTGTTACCACCGATCTAAGATTCACAGCTCAGGACCCCCTACCCCGTGGTCTGCCGGTTTTTAAGGGGGGGGTTGGGTTTTGGAGGGTTAATTTAGGGGTTTCATATTATGTTAGCTAGCTAATAGAGAGAAGTGACCTCTCTTTATCTTCGTGCTTGGTCGATGCTAGCTACAATACATATAGAGAGAACTCGACACGCTAGCTAGTAAGCAAATGAAGGAACCATTAATTACACAAGATCGTCATGAACATATACAGAGAGAAGTGACTTCTCCGAGATTAGTCGAACAACAAGTTTTCGTATATCTATCCGATGCTACTACATATATACAATATAACATTTCTTACAATCCCTAACATCTAAAATCCATTTAAATTTCCACATGGTATTCTCCGTCTTTATGTATGACGTGGTCAAGAAAGAATCCCGCCAATTCCTCTTGAATTTCTCGGATGCAATCATGTGATAGGAGTTCATCCCGCATCTGCCACATCTAATTTAAAGAAGGGGGTCAATACATATATATGAATGGAACTCAACACAATTGATGGTAATAAAATAAAATTGTGAATATTGTTTACGTACTTCATATTGTTTTTTAGAGTAGCCCTGCTGAGAGGTCGAGTTGTAGATGAACTCGCAAACGTAGTATCCACATAAATTATTCGCACCTTCCTGCCACAAGCACTTTATGAGAAATAGAGTTCAATCAAACTGACAATCAAGCATGATAAATGGTATTGATGAAACTAGAATCAATGAGAGATGCGCCAAAATTCCTTCAGAAATCATAGTACATTGTCATTTTAACTTGGGAAAAGGTGCAAAAAATTGAACTCCCTTATGGTTAACATTTAATAGGAAAGGAACATCACCTCGATATACAACTTCTTCAGGCACGGAAAGCATCTCAGGCAACTGACAACTTGGTCCAGGTTGGGGCCGACAGATTCTAGTGCCAAGACCTTCACTGTGCCCAGAGTCTGGGTGAAGCTTCGCTGGATGACAGACGAACCTACATCTTCAAAACTAGAAATAACGTTGATATCAAGAAGGACAGGTATATAAGGCGACTGTTGTACCTGAAAGTTGTAGTATTTGACAGACGAGTAGCCCACCACTTTCAATTTCGGCGTAGAAATGACATTGATTCTTGTTGGACCTTGTTGATCAACTACAAGTAATCTCTCAAGTGAAGGTGTGTCCTGGATGACAATATTGTGGTCCACCTTTTGTGATCTCTCGTTGCAGCACCAGTAACACACATAAATAGTCCAGAGAGTCCTGGAGGTGATGTGCAAGGTACTCGACCAATTCATCGCCTAAAGACGAAGGAACTCGAGTGCAGTACAGCCGTGGAGCAGGCGCTCCATGTAACCCTTTGGGATGCGGAAGGCGACGAGCTCGTGGTGCTTCAGTCGTGGTATAAAAAGAGCGGGCGCGTCATTAAGGGGGGATGGCAGTTCATGAACTTGGCGAGGCGCAGCGTGGGCGCGAAGCGGAGCGCGGACGTTGGCAGCAAGCGCATATGCCCATCATTATAACTTAGCTTCTCGAGCTCATCTATGGCGCGGGATAGGAACCACTCATCAAGCTTGGCTCGGTCCTTGCCATTGGAACGAAACTTGCCCGTGATAAGGCCTTTGATTGGGCCATCGTGCCTGCCGAGGATCTGGGAGAACGCATCCAAGCTTTGGCGATAGCCATGGGAGAGCTTGTGGGCGTCGAGGAGGTCGACGGGCATGCGGAGCCATAGGGTGCGCCACCGCCAGGAAAGGGCGGCTGTCCTCGCCCGATATTTGATTGGGAGGAGGGATATGATGACTATCAACATATCATCGGGGAGGTTGTTGATGAAGTCTAGGCCTGCTGGAGTCGCTTGCGGTTCTTTCTCGACCCGCCTCGGCTTGTTGGCAGCCTCGTTCTCCACCTCGTCGGCGGGGACAGAAACCTATGTCTCCGTATCACGTCGTGCTTTGGTGCTTCAGCAGTCTCGGCGTCGCCACTCCCTCCGATGGGGCGCTTCGGCGGCATCCTCGTACATTGAGGGCTTTGAGGACTCAGAGCGGCATCGAGGATGCGGGCGGGGAGAGAGGTATTGTGTGTGTGGCGAGGATGGGGGGTGCGGCCGCTCGGCGGCGCCATTAATATAGACTAGTGGGAGCGAGGCGGGCGGCGGTCCAAGGCTGTCTCGCTTCTCGGTGAGAACGACTGCTTAATCTCTAGTATGAATGAAATATATGCTTAATTACTGAATTTTAGTTGCAAAAAATAGATAGTGCTATTGATTTTTAGCTGCATATTTTGACAAATCGCAGTGTCTCTTGGCTTAGCGCCGAAGTCTGGCTTTAATTTGCATACCGTAATCTGAACTGTTTGCGTTGAAGAGATGCACAGATCCTGCGTTGAACAGCTCGTACGCTTCCCAGTGAGCCTGCGCACCGGACTGCGCTCGCACGCCTCCCGTTCAGTCAAGTAGCTGTCCACACAGCACCTCCTATAGCCATTAAAACCAAGACACGTGGTGTCACGTGAATGGTTAACCGTACGCACACGGTTTGAATTATAGAAACGTTTGAGATATTAAAGTGGCAGCTATTTTTTCAAAATGCATTTGTTGGCTATCATTATTCGAGTGCGCCTTCTCTCAAAATGGACACGAAAAATACCACAGCATGTCGGGTGCCCTTCCATGATAGCATGCCAAGTTTCATGAATTTCAGACGAGTTTTAGATTTACTAGAATTTAAAAACAAACTATCTCAACGTTTTGCCGGCAATCAACGGTGCCCTGGTGTTTGAAATTCATTCCCATTTATTGCATGCACCCAAGGACACAGATTTGATTTTTCAACCAATTATATGCACTCGAGCATGTGCATGTAGTTCAAATTTGAATTATGCACATAAATGCAATGAAAACTCAGTTAATGCATAAATGTCCAAACGAACCCCGAAAAATCACAAAAAATAACACAACAGTCCTGTTGTTCTATGTTGACACGAGAAAAAATTTGAAAGCAATAAGAGGCAATGGATATCGTTTCGTCCCCAAAGGTGGGGCGTTCCCTATCGAAACCATCATGCTTGTTGTGAGAAGCTCTGGTTTGTGATAAGCATATACCCAAACCTTCCCCAAATGGGATAAGAAATTTACCACGGCATTTTGATGCCACTCCATGATAGCATGCCAAGTTTCATGAATTTCAGACGAGTTTTGGATTGACTAGAAGTTAAAAACCAGGCATCTCAATGTTTTGCCGGTAATCAACGGTGCCCTGGTGTTTGAAATTCATTCCCATTTCTTGCATGGGACCTAAGCATGCACCCAAGAACACAGATTTGATTTTTCAACCAATTTATATGCACTGGAGCATGTGCATGTAGTTCAAATTTGAATTATGCACATAAATGCATTGAAAAGTCATTTAATGCATAAAAATGTCCAAAGGAACCCCGAAAAATGACAAAAAATAACACAACACTCCTGTTGTTCTATGTTGTCACAAGAACAAAAATTGAAAGCAATAAGAGGCAATGGATGTCGTTTCGTCCCCAAAGGTGGGGCGTTCCCTACCGAAACCATCATGCTTGTTGTGAGAAGCATATACCCAAACCTGCCCCAACTGGGACAAAAAATTTGCCACGGCATGTTGATGTCGCTCCATGATAGCATGCCAAGATTCATGAATTTCAGACGAGTTTTGGATTTACTAGAATTTAAAAACCAGGCATCTCAATGTTTTGCCGGCAATCAACGGTGCCCTGGTGTTTGAAATTCATTCCCATTTCTTGCATGGGACCTAAGCATGCACCCAAGGACACATATTTGATTTTTCAACCAATTTATATGCACTGGAGCATGTGCATGTAGTTCAAATTTGAATTATGCACATAAATGCATTGAAAACTCAATGCATAAAAATGTCCAAACGAACCCCGAAAAATCACAAAAAATAACACAACACTCCTGTTGTTCTATGTTGACACGAGAAAAATTTTGAAAGCAATAAGAGGCAATGGATATCGTTTTGTCCCCAAAGGTGGGGCGTTCCCTATCGAAACCATCATGCTTGTTGTGAGAAGCTCTGGTTTGTGAGAAGCATATACCCAAACCTGCCCCAAATGGGACAAAAAATTTACCACGGCATGTTGATGCCGCTCCATGATAGCATGCCAAGTTTCATGAATTTCAGACGAGGTTTGGATTTACTAGAATTTAAAAACCAGGCATCTCAATGTTTTGCCGGCAATCAACGGTGCCCTGGTGTTTGAAATTCATTCTCATTTCTTGCATGGGAGCTAAGCATGCACCCAAGGACAAAGATTTGATTTTTCAACCAATTTATATGCACTGGAGCATGTGCATGTAGTTCAAATTTGAATTATGCACATAAATGCATTGAAAACTCACTTAATGCATAAAAATGTCCAAACAAACCTTGAATAATTCCAATTCTTTTAAGACACACATATACTTGCATGATCACTGCAGATAAAAGGTCTAGCAAATCAAACACCGTCCATGGCCGCTGTGACCCCATTATGTAATTCAAATCAAGACGAAAAATCAAGTAGATCCCACACAGTTTATTATAACCAACAGTGTGAGATGCAGCACAAAATATCTTGGAGCACCATCGGAGTATAGTGCACATATGGCTTACACGAGAAGGTGCGACGGCTACAGTCCACAGCCCGCTCTGAATAAGGGACCGTGTCTGATGACACTTTGCGCGCCAGTTTTTTTGTTGAAGCGATTCCAAATTTTCGGCTTCCGCGGAAATATCTATCTCCCTGCCCCCTCCCCCTTACCAAAAGCCACATTTCCCCTGTTTCCGCCTTCCTTTCCAAGTTGAAACCTTCACTCCTTGCTTGCAGCCTCGCTGGCGACCCTCCTTCACGCTGCTCGGCCTCGCCTATCTAGGCAGGTAATCCACACCCGACCCCCATCCTCCTCCTCCTTCCACATCCCACATGCACCGACCGCCGGCACGAGCACGACACCTTCCACCCAAATCACCGACCCCTCCACCAAATAAGCGCCGGCCTAAGCCATGGTGCACGCAGTATAGCCAGGACCTCAAGGAGCATTTGGCAGCGGAGAAGCAAATCGCGGCCGCACGTGCGGATGAGGTCGCGATGGCTGCCATTCGTGCGGACCCCCAGATCTTGGAGGAGCACCTCGCCATCGAGGCCACCATTGACGCCTCGCGCGCCGATGCCGCGACATGGTTGGCTGCTTTAAACGATAGTTCATGGCGTTTTCTTGAGGTCACCATTGGTGCCTTCGACAAAGACTACGAGGTGTTTTCTCAGCGTGCACGTGCTTACCTCATCTCGAGAGCCAGCAGTTTGGTGCCCTGAGCGTCTCAGGCAACTCACCACTACAACAAGGGCACCCACAATGTGGAGGCCTCGCCGTCTTCCATGTCCAAGGAGCCAATCGTCATCAATATCTCCGACAATGAGGAGTAGCTTGTCTTATTAGCTCAATATAAGGACCCATGTTCAGTTTGCTAGCTACTACCTTTCCTTAACAAATTCTAGTGAATTGTGCTATCTACTTTTACCATGCAATCTTCTGCTATAGTGTATATGTTCTATATGTCGTGCCATGTGGTGTTCAATTAACTGCTTGGTTCAGTTATGCAAATGTGATGTTCAATTCTTCAGGGTGCAATATTTCCATGTTGTTAAGCATGCTTGGTTTGGTTAACTATCTGATCTTCTATTAGGAGTATGTTATATTGTTCAATTAGTGTTTAGTTAACTGCTTGGTTCATTTGTTTTGGCTTGGTTCACTTCTTGTGGTGTTTAGTTAACTGCTTGGTTCAATTCTGCAATGCAATGTTCAATTGTTGTGGCTGCATTCTGTTATTGTATACCATGTGAGGAATAAATCGAATTTGGCTGTACTAAATACACGAGAAACAAATACAATTGCTATATTTCCAAGTTGCTAAGCATGCTTTATTTGGTTAACTGTCTGATCTTCTATTAGGAGTATGTTATATTGTGCAATGTGGTGCTCAGTTAACGTTTGGTTCATTTGTTGTGGTGTTTAGTTAACTGCTTGGTTCAATTCTGCAATGCGATGTTCAATTGTTGTGGCTGCATTCTCTTATTATATACCATGTGAGGAATAAATCGAATTTGATTGTACTAAATACATGAGAAACAAATACAATTGCTAGATTTCCAGGTTGTTAAGCAGGCTTTGTTTGGTTAACTGTCTGATCTTCTATTAGGAGTATGTTATATTGTGCAATGTGGTGCTCAGTAACGTTTGGTTCATTTGTTATGGTGTTTAGTTAACTGCTTGGTTCAATTGTGCAATGCGATGTTCAATTGTTGTGGCTGCATTCTCTTATTGTATACCATGTGAGGAATAAATCGAATTTGGCTGCACTTAATACATGAGAAACATATACAAGTGCTATATTTCCTAGTTCTTAATCATGCTTGGTTTGGATAAATGGGTTTTCCATGTGGCTTGAATTAATCTGATGAATCTGCAATGTGCTGATTTTTCATCAACATATTTTACTGATAGCATGCGAACCCTTACTTAACCTGATGACTAACTACCTTATATGTGTTGCAGGGAAACAATGGGAAGCACTGAGATTTACAAGATGGTACTAACTATTATACCTTTCCTTTTTGTATTCCTTTGCCCCATTTCCAATATAGAGAAGATATTTATGCACATCCTTGTTTTCAGGGTTCCCTGATGATTACCTCCCAAACCACCTCTATGGTCAGGAGGCGAGGAAAGTTTTCATACAACACCCACGGTTTAATATTGAAGTGTTCCTGAAGAGGTCGAAGGATGGACGGTCAATCATCCACAGGCACTGGCCTAAAGTTGCAAAGACCTTCAACATGAATGAAGGCTCAATATTCGCCTTCCGATTCAGCAGTTTTCCAGATGTGATGCATCTCTCTATGTACCGTCTATGATGCTAATTTTGAAAGGTTCTAGATGTTGCATGTGAAACTTGCTCCTGGTGCAGTTGTGTAATGGGGTGGTTGAGTGCTGAAGCTATATCATGTTGTACTATGATGTATTTCAATTATGAAATCCTGCTTCCTTAATATGGAAATGGAATATATTATGTGCTTAATATGAATGTCAATTAGATTAGTAAATGGATTATTAATAATAGGGCAATTAGCCCGCTAATTGGCTAATTAGCTTGCTAATTGGGTTTTCCTATTGCAAACAGCTAATGAGAAAACACCGTGGGCGATGACCTCAGGCAACGCACACAGTTTCTAGAAATAAACCGTGTTGGATCAATGAACAATCACACACGACATTCTCTTGAAAACTGTTTGCGTTACGCCACCTTGCACCAACGTTTTCCTTGGAGTGACTGTGTGGGATGTATATACGAACGGAAACATTTAGCGGTGACTGACTGTGTGGGATGTACTTATGATCAGAAATGATTTCGCCTATATAATTATATATTTTTTTTAGCACTACTGCACGTATTTCTATATTTGAGTGCTCGTCGGTCGCACACGACCTTATTTTGCCGAGCGTGTGTGCCAGGAGGACATATCCCCGACGGTTTCTGGGTCGTGTGGGAAGGACCCCCCTATCGCCCACACTCACTTGGCGACGGTTCCGAATGGCGTCACGGAAAGGGGTTAAAACCGTTTGTTTAGGACCGACGCGTACCAGTGACATACCGAAACAATTAATGCATCAATTCAGTTCAGGCTCGATTAATATATATATATATATATATATACCTCACCGGACTTTGCAACAGCTCCCTCCTCCGTTCGGTCACCGGAGCCGTCATCATGATCTCCTTCCTCCACCATTCGGTCACCGGAGCCGTCATGATCTCCTTCCTCCTCCATTGTTGGATCACCGGAGCCGTCATCCTCTCCTTCCTGACCATCGATGTCGTTGAGAAACGACAAGGGATCACCTCCGGTGAGGATTGTATCCCCCAACAAAGGTTCTTATTCTAAGTCTCTTTCCATAGTTTCTGCAAATATTACAACATGGCAATATACAAACATGAGAGATGGATTAGTGGCAAACATAGACCTAGCTAATCACAACAAGGAATCATATGCATGCATATATGAGTAATGGATTAGTTGCGCACCGCCTCTCTCATGGATGTTCGATGTCCCCCCTCATGTCGAAGTTATCGGGGTTATACTTTCAGGAGATGACACTTTGCAAAAAATAATCGCTATGCCTCGACAACGCTCTTTTAACTTGGTAAATTTGGGTGGCCTCGACAACTCTTCTAGGGTTTGGGGTGGCCTCGACAACGCTCTTTTAACTTGGTAAATTTGGGTGGCCTCGACAATGCTTCTAGGGTTTGGGGTGGCCTCCACAACGCTCTTTTAACTTGGTAAATTTGGGTGGCCTCGACAACTCTTCTAGGGTTTGGGGTGGCCTCGACAGCGCTCTTTTAACTCATTTAACTTGGTAAATTTGGGTGGCCTCGACATCTTCTAGGGTTTGGGGTGGCCTCGACAACGCTTTTTCAGTCCCGATTTGGGTGGACTCGAGAGTTGGTCGGGCGAGAGGGGGTTGATCGACGCCCCCCTCATGTCAAAGTTACCGGAGTTTTCTATGAACAAAAAAATTGGTCAGGCAGGGACGGCGACGAGGAGCTACAGAAAAAATTGACCAAGTTTTCATACATCATCATATCATCAATCCATCCATCCATCATCATCTAAAAATCATCATCATCTAAAGAAAAAATAATCTATATATCACCATAATGAAAATAATCTATATATCACCATAATGAAAATCATCTATATATCATCATCATCATATCATCTATATATACTACAGAAAAAATTATCTAACAAAATTACAACAGAAAAAATCATCACCATCATATCATCTATATATCATCATCATCATTTCATCAAAGAACTCATATCATTAAAGAACTCATATCATCTATATATATGAACAAAAAAGCATACATCATATATATATATGCACAAAAAAAGCATACATCATATATATATATGAACAAAAAAACATACATCATATATATATGTGAACAAAACAAAAGTATATATCATCTATATATATATGAACAAAAAAAGCATACATCGTCATCTAACAATCATCTATCAACAACATCTTCATCTATCAACAAAATCATGACAAAAACAGGGGAGGAAAGGGGGCCGGCCGCCGGACCGAACGGGGAGGAGCGTGGGGCGGCACGCACCGTCGGGGCAGGGCAGGGGCGCGGGGCGGCACGTCGACGACGATCTCGGGGCAGGGCAGGGGCGCGGGGCAACGCATTGACGCTGAGCTCGGGGCAGGGCAGGGGCGTGGGGCGGCGCGTCGACTGCGAGCTCGGGGAAGGCCAGGGGTCTGGGGCGGCGCGTCGACGGCGAGCTCGGGGCAGGGCAGGGCGAGGGTGTCGACGGCGAGCATGGGCAGCCTGGCGGCGTCGATGAGCTCGGCGTCGTCGAGGGAAACTGGTAGATGAAAACTGAAAAATTTCTAAGTGTTTGCTTATATACACGAAGTATTGGTCCCGGTTCGGGGCACCAACCGGGACCAATGCCCACCTTAATCCCGGTTTCTGCCACCAACCGGGACCAATGCCCACCTTAATCCCGGTTTCTGCCACCAACCGGGACTAAAGGTCTATTTTCAGCAGCCCAAAGAGCGAGAAGCAGAGACCTTTAGTCCCGATTGATGCCACCAACTGGGATGAAACATGGGCATTGGTCCCGGTTGGTGCCACCAACCTGGACGAAAGGGTGGCATAGGTCCCGGTTGGTGCCACAAACCGGGACGAACGGTCTGCGGCTGGCACGGCGTCGGGCGGGTGGATGTTTAGTCCTACCTCGCTAGCTGAGAGGCCTCGGGAGTGGTTTATAAGCGCGGCCGCGCCAACCCTAATCACACTCCTCTACCTTTGGGCCTAATGGGCCCGCTGCGGGCCTGCATCCTGGCCCAACTAGCCAGTTGGGTTTCTAGTCGTATGCAGGCCGTGGTGGCTTTAGGTCACAACAATTATAAACTTTCTATTACTGCCATTAGTTTTAAAATTTGAATAGTTTAAATTTAAATTCTATGAAATTTGTGTGAATCACTAGTTTGTGAATAACTTTACTTTAAAATAGATTTTTGAGTGATTCATTTGGTACTTTTCATGCATTTACTGGTTTTTTTTTAGCTAAATGACTTTGAAATTGAAAAGCACTACAAATAAACTCTGAAAAGGTTGAAAGTTGGCATGGTATCATCAATTCACCCACATAGCATGTGCTAAAAAGTTAAGAGGGTTACGACAAAAACTGGATGCACTTCGTGTACAAAATGGACAACTCTTCCGAAGTATCAGGGTTTCGGACGAAAATTCATCTGTTACAAAGGGATTTCATTTTGTTGAACTTATTTGAACTCCAGACTTTTTGTGTTCAAAATGCACCATTCAAAGCCACATCATAAATTTTCAACCCTTTGTGACTTCATTTGGTATTTTTCATGCATTTACTAATTTTTTTATCTAAATAACCCTGAAATTGGAAAGCACTACAAATGAACTCTGAAAAGGTTGAAAGTTGGCATGGTATCATCATTTCACCCACATAGAATGTGCTAAAAAGTTAAGAGGGTTACGGCAAAAACTGGATGCACTTCGTGTACAAAATGGACAATCTCTTTCGAAGTATCAGGGTTTCGGACAAGCACTCACCGGTTACAAAAGACATTTCATTTCTTGACATGTAACTGCAGTGATATTCTAGATCAAAGGCATCATCAGAATAGTTGTGGAGCAAATGTCTTCACTTTTTCTTCACGTGTGTCCCTTGCTTATTGCACCGTAATCACGGACAATCTTCATCGTTTAACAGGGTGCTTGGGCCAACCTTGACTTTGAAGGGAGGAATTTCATGCAACTTTTCATAATCGTCAGACATGTCTGTCGTGCCATCCACTCCCATGATGTCTCTTTTCCCTGAAAGAACTATGTGGCGCTTTGGCTCATCGTATGATGTATTCGCTTCCTTATGAATGGCATATTTTCCAATCTATCTAATCTTCAAGCGCATTGCATCCATGTTGATCTTGTGATTATCGATGACATCTGCAACATGCAACTCCAATGCCATCTTCTCCTCCTCAATTCTTTTCAATTTTTTCTTCAAGTAATTGTTTTCTTTTTCAACTAAATTTAACCTCTCGACAAGAGGGTCGGTTGGAATTTCCGGTTCACATACCTCCTAGATAAAAACATCTATGTCACGTTGGTCGGCATAATTGTCATAAACAATAAATGAAACAAATAGTTATAAAAGATAATATACCACATCTGAATCATAGACAGGACGACGGCCGTCGGGGGCAGATACCAAAACCATTGCACTATATAATAACAAACAATAATAAAAGTAAGAAAATTATACAAGTATCTATCTAAATCATACAAGTAAGAATTTTTCTTCTTTTAGAAAGAAGTTAAGAACAAGAGGCTCACCACGGTGGTGCCGGCGACGAGATCGGCACGGGCGATTGACGGCGGCGAAGACGGGGACGGGACAGGACGGACCGCCAAACCTAGACAAATCTTGAGGAAAATGTAGATTGGACAAGGAGCTTGAAGAAGAGAAAGCTTAGGTGTGGCTCGGGCATTTCATCGAACACCTCATGTGCATAGGAGGTGAGCTAGAGCACCACACACCTCTCCCACGGCTGGCCAAAAAACAGAGCAGTGGCTCTGTTCGCGGGCAGCGGCGGGGGTATATATAGGTTTCTCTTTAGTCCCGGTTGGTGGCTAGAACCGGGACTGAAGGACAACATTTGGTCCCGGTTCCAGCCACCAACCGGGACTAAAGGTCTGGGCCAGGAGCGAGGCCCATTTGTCCCGGTTCGTGTCTGGAACTGGGACCAAAGGAGTCGGACGAACCGGGACCAATGGCCCCCTAGGCCTAGCCGGCGCCCTAGCCTCATGAACCGGGACTGATGCACCCTTTGATCCCGGTTCGTGAGTGAACCGGAATTAATGTCTTTATATTGGCCTCAACCAAAGTCATGTTTTCTACCAGTGCTGTCCCATGTTTCTAAAGGTTAAGGGGGAGAATTTGCCACACCCCGCAAAAAAATTTAAAGGCCGCAGTCCGACACGGTATTTGTTCGGGCCACTTTTCTTATGCAAAGCTGAAAACTCACGGTTATTTTACGGTTCGGCGCAATATAAATGGTATACTGGAGATACTCTAACGTAGCGTATATACTGCCCAAAGAACGTACTGAACACGTGACCCACCACCTCCGCCCAGCGGCTCTTATGAGTCTTATCTCCTTCCGCGCTCATGTTATGCCGGCGCTCTCCACCCGAGCGCCGCCGCGAACAAGTACACCCCGTCACCCGTGCTTACCTGTATATACATCCCGGCCCCATCCAGCCACCGTCTCTCTCAACGCAGCAAGTCACACTTCATGAGCTCCTCGACTAGCTTCGATCGATCGATGGACGCCGCGTCCCCGTCCGACGACCAGGAGCAAGGGCCGCACCAAACGTTGTGGTCGGATCCGCCGAAGCGACCGGCGGGGCGCACCATGTTCAAGGAGACGCGCCACCCGGTGTACCGTAGCGTGCGGCGCCGCGGCCTGGCCGGAGGGTGGGTCTGCAAGCTGCGCGTGCACGGGACGAAGGGGTCCAGCTGGCACGGCACCTTCTCCACCGCTGAGACGGCGGCGCAAGCACTCGCGCTCTCCGGCCGCGACACGCCTGCCTCAGCTTTGCCGACTCCGCCGGTTGGATGCTGCCCGTTCTCGCGGCCGGCTCGTTCGGCTTCGGCAGCGCACATGTGATCAAGGACGCCGTCGTGGCGGTCCAGCGCAAGCAACCGCTTGTGTCTCCGACGGAGATGGCCGACTAAGACGAGGACGCCCATAGCTATCCGACGCCGAGCGCGCTGCCCATATTCCATGTGCAGCGACTTGCTGGACGAACTCTGCTTTGGCGGCATCGACGCGTTATACTACGCGAGCTTGGCGCAGGGCGTGCTCGCGGAGCCGTCGCCGACGGAGATTTGCGGGAGGACGGCGGCGAGTAGAGCCCCCTGGAGACGCCCTATGGATATGGAGCTACTTGCTGGACTAGAGCAGTGTAAACTGTAAACTAGTGCTATTATTCTATGGAGCTAGTGTTTGCTTCAATATTCGTGTAAAGTAGTGTTACTAATATAGATAATTCTGTTCTTCCAGATATGGGAAGAAACAGAGTAGGCATGGAGGGCAATTTTTCCCCAATGTGTTCATTCACTAATCGAGAAACTTTCCGGTTTCTACTTTTTTGGGGGAGGACTCATTTGTACTTCACCTTTTATCAGTACCCAGTAAAGTGTGAATAGTACTGTACTCTACTACCGTAAAGGTGAATGGTGCGTCCATTATTGGTCTAGAACTCGAGTGAGCACGTACACCATAAACCCAAATAAATCATTCTAAAAGTTTACATGAACTTTATCATTATATATACACAAAGATTATACGTATGAACGAGCAAAAGACACAGGGAAGTCGGAAATCCGTTGGTATTCTGGAAGCGCATGCTCCTGCGCGTGTAAATATATTTTGAAATGGAAAAAAAATTCTATATGTTCTTTGTCACATCCAAATGCTACATACAAATTTGTTGGCAAAAAGTTTAACATTTTGGCATGTGCAAAACAAAACAAAATAAACACCAAATGTTACCCCAAAATGTCACCCTAAATTTGTTTTTTCACCGGTGAAACACCGCTGCTCCGTTTCGCATGAAAAGTTTCATGGATGTTTGCGACACTAACATGAACATCTACAAATAAATAGATTTTTTGAAAATATTTACTATATATTTTTTGTTTACTATTCACACCGGAGTGCGCGCTTCCGGAGGCCAAAACGCCATTCTCGAAGTCAGAAATCCGTTGCACCAAATATAAGGGGTTGCCAGAGGAAAATCTAAGTAATGCAGAAAGAAATTGCTGATCTTGTTTTTGTGCTTTCGTTCAAATTTGGAATTTAAATTTACGACAGGTTATACTAATCCATTATTGGTCCAGAACTCGAGTATACAGGTTGTGTCTATGTATACAGGTTATACTAATCCATTATTGGTCCAGAACTCGAGTTTTTGAAAGCTTTATCAAGGATTTTAGTTCTCGGTATGCAGTCCCCACCACAGAACACAATATAAAGGATAAGTTTACATAGACTCGCTTGCACTGTCGATACCCTGACTCTTCCTTTAATTTCCTGCCAAATTTCTCTCAGCGATGTGAGATGCTGCATTCGATCGAGGGACCAAGGAATAACCCCAGCATATATATTCCTTTTGGGAAAAACAGAAGTGTAGAACATACACACAATGTTAATCTTCATGAGTTGTGTTTAATTAATATAGTACAAGGAGGTCGAATATCGATCAATAGTTTCCAGCATCTCTTTTGTACTAAGGTAATGTTTTTCTGGGATTCCATGGCTCCTAGGCATCCTTATCGGGCTTCCCGTACCACACCTTCATCCTCCACTCTAGCGCCGCCCTTGTCACCCTCGACACATGAATTGGAGAGGCGACAAAGAAGGATGTGGGCGATGCAGGCAAGAAGGATTGTCGACGCAGTGTTTTGCTGGACAGGCTGCATGAAGGATTTGATGGAGGCGAAGGCTATCTCATGCAAGAACGGCCGCTAGCAGGGGGCAGTTGAGATGTGCAAGGCGTGTGTCGATAGAGAATTGAGGAATTCAACACACATCATCTTCTCGGAGGCCAACGATGCAGACCATGCTCGGATGCCGACTCGTAGTAGACCAGAATTGATGCTCAAATGGCCGCTGCAAAATGTGACATCTCTGATCCTGAGTCGGAGAGCCTGATGGGGATGTGTTGTGGGGATAATTTCGACGAGAATGCCACCACCCCACCCCACACACACACCACTTGAACAGGTACCTACTGCTGATTGAGCTAAGTTTTAATTTCCGAAGTTAGAACCGTAGATGATGAATTTCCTAAGTTTGAGCTGCTCATAGATGATCATTTCTATTCTTTACACCCACAAGTTTTGAGCTTCGAGAGACTAAGGGTTTGTGTTGCAGGTGGCATCAGTGAGCGGCGGGTGGCAAATAATGTTGAAGTTGTTCATGACAGTGGTAGAACCAGTTAATACTAAGACTAGTACTGTTAGGTTCTAAAGCTATTGTAGTACACCCTCTGTCTAAATTACTCGTCTTAGATTTGTGTAAATACGGATGTATCTTGACACTAGATATATCCGTATCTAGACAACTCTAAGACAAGTAATTTGGGATGAAGTTAATATTATTTAACTCTAGTTTGATCTGGACTTGCTCTTTATATATATGTTCTTAGTACAATTGGCCTCAGTCTAGTTTGGTTTGGAGTTCTAAGACTATGAAATCTAGTAATCTGGTTGCAATCAGTGCGTCATCCATTATGATATGTGTTATTTTGTGCTGATGTCTACTCATGATGACTAGTTTAGAATCTGTAATTTTTCTAATCCATGTAAAGTAATCATGATCCGCCCGCCACTGTTGCTTACTCTATGAGTGGCGGGAGGCCTCGATGAACTTTTTACGCCCGTCACTGCTAGATCGTTCTGCAGTAGTGTTAATGTTGTAAACCATATTTTTGTTATCAATGATGGTTTTTTCAAAGCCTGTTGAAGATGCTCTAACGTCCCGAAAAAAAAAAGATGCTCTAACGTCGCGCTCTGGGCGGGCCTCCATCCTCAATCCTGTGGCCAACAGGGCCGAGAAGATGTGACATTTATACAGTTGTTTGTTTATTTATTTCGGCCACAAAGATGCCGTGTCTCGCCTCAGCTCGATATTTGTTGATGTTCGGAATAGAAATATCTACTCCAGTGCAAAACTTGCTTTTGCCTTCTTCCAGTAATAACTGATCATAAACAAGGCACTGAGCGCGTGACCCACCACCTACGCGCAGCCGCGCTTATCTCCTTCCGCGCTACTGCTATGCCGGCGCTCTCCACCGGAGCACCGCGGCGAACAAGTAGACCAGGCCTCATCCAGCCACCGCTGTGTCAACGCAGCAAGTCACACTTCATGAGCTCCTCCACTAAATTCGATCGATCCGTGGACGCCGCGTCCCCGTCCGACGACCAGGAGCAAGGGCTGCACCAAACAGTGTCGTCGGATCCGCCGACGCGACCGGCGGGGCGCACCAAGCTCAAGGAGACGCTCCACCCGGTGTACCGTAGTGGCCTGGCCGGGGGATGGCTGTGCGAGCTGCGCGTGCACGGGACGAAGGGTTCCAGGTTCTGGCACGGGCACGGCACCTTCGCCACCGCTGAGACGGCGGCGCGCGCGCTCGCGCTATCAGGCTGCGACGCCTGCCTCAACTTTGCCGACTCCGCCTGTTGGATGCTGCCCGTTCTCGCGGCCGGGTCGTTCGGCTTCAGCAGCGCACATGTGTTCAAGGACGCCGTGGCCACCGCCGTCGTGGCAGTCCAGCGCAAGCAACCGCTGGTGTCTCCGGCGGACATGGCCGACTAAGAGAGGACGCCCATAGCTAGCCGACGCCGAGCGCGCTGTTCATATTCAATGTCCAGCGACTTGTTGGACGAACACTGGTTTGGCGGCATAGACGCCTCATACTACCGCGAGCTTGGCGCAGGGCATGCTCGTGGAGCCATCGGCCGACGAAGATTGGCGGGAGGACGGCGGCGAGTAGATCGGTCTGGAGACTCACTACGGATATGGAGCTACTTGCTCGACTAGAGCAGTGTGAACTAGTGCTATTATTCTATGGAGCTAGTAATTGTAAATTAGTGCTAGTATTATACTCCTAGTTCTGTTCTTCCAAATATGGAAAGAAACAGAGTAGGCATGGAGGGCAATTTTTCCCCAATGTGTTCATTCACTCATATATCGAGAAAGTTTCCCGTTTCTATTTTTGGGAAGGACTCATTTGCACTTCACCACTCCCTTTTATCAGTAGCCAATAAAGTGTGAATAAGACTCTTCAACCGTAATAAAAGTGAATAGTGCGTCCATTATTGGCCCAGAACTCGAGTGAGCACGTACTCCATGATCCCAAATAAATCATTATAAGACAAAAAGTTTAGATTATATTTATGATTATATACTATATGAAAAAGATTGCATGAACGAGCAAAAGACACACATAAGTGTGTTACACCCAATAATGGGTTGCGAAAGGAAAATCCAAGTAATGCAGAAAGAAATAACTGATCTTGTTTTTGTGCTTTGATTCGAGTTTGGACTATAAATTTATGACAGGTTATACTACTCCATTATTGGTCCAGAACTTGAGTATATAGGTTGCGTTTATGTATTCAAATACATTAGAGGTTTTGGAGGCTTTATAAAGGATTTTAGTTCTCGGTATGCGGATTCCACCACAAAACACGATGTGCAGGATAAGTTTGCATGGACTCACTTGCACTGTCAAAACCATGACTCTTCCTTTATTTTGGTGTCAAAAATTTCTCACAGCGACATGTGATGCTGCATTCAATGGAGGGACAAAGGAATAACCCATTTTTTTGTGAAAAACAGAAGTATAGCACATACACGCAATGTTAATCTTCAAGAGTCATTTTTAATTAATATAGTAGCAAGGAGGTCAAAATAGATGAATAGTTTCCAACATTGTTTATGTACTAAGGTAATTTTTACAGTGATTCCATGGCTCCTAGGCGTCCTCGTCGGGCCTCCATGTGCCGCACCTTCATCCTCCATTCTAGCGCCGCCCTCATCACCCCCGCCGCACAAATTGGAGAGGCAACGACGAAGGATGTCAGCGGCATGGGTAAGAAGGATCGTCGACATGTTGGGGAATGTAGTAATTTCAAAAATTTCCTATGCACACACAGGATCATGGTGATGCATAGCAACGAGAGGGGAGAGTGTGTCCACGTACCCTCGTAGACCGAAAGCGTAAGCGTTAGCACAACACGGTTGATGTAATCGTACGTCTTCACGATCCGACTGATCCAAGTACCGAACGCATGGCACCTCCAAGTTCAGCACACGTTCAGCTCGATGACGTCCCGCGAACTCCGATCCAACAGAGCTTCACGGGAGAGTTCCGTCAGCTCGACGGCGTGATGACGGTGATGATGTTGCTACCGACACAGGGCTTCGCCTAAGCGCCGCTACGATATGACCGAGGTGGAATATGATGGAGGGGGCACCGCACACGGCTGGAATAGATCAAGAGATCAATTGTTGTGTCTAGAGGTGCCCCCTGCCCCCGTATATAAAGGAGGGAGGGAGAGGCCGGCCCTAGAGGGGGCGCGCCAAGTGTGGGGAGTCCTACTAGGACTCTCAAGTCCTAGTAGGATTCCCCTCTCCTTTCCGGAGCAGAAGAGAAGGAAAGAGGGGGAGAGGGAGAAAGAAAAGGGGGCTGCACCACTTGTCCAATTCGGACCAAAGGGGGGGCGCGCGCCTCCTTCCTTCTGGCCTCTCTCCTCTATTCCCGTATGGCCCAATAAGGCCCAATACTTCTCCCGGTGAATTCCCGTAACTCCCCGGTACTCCGAAAATATCCGAATCACTCGGAACCTTTCCGATGTCCGAATATAGTCGTCCAATATATCGATCTTTACGTCTCGACCATTTCGAGACTCCTCATCATGTCCCCGATCTCATCCGGGACTCCGAACTAACTTCGGTACATCAAATCACATAAACTCATAATACAATCGTCACCGAAATTTTAAGCGTGCAGACCCTACGGGTTCGAGAACTATGTAGACATGACCGAGACACGTCTCCGGCCAATAACCAATAGCGGAACCTGGATGCTCATATTGGCTCCCACATATTCTACGAAGATCTTTATCGGTCAAACCGCATAACAACATACGTTGTTCCCTTTGTCATCGGTATATTACTTGCCCGAGATTCGATCGTCGGTATCTCAATACCTAGTTCAATCTCGTTACTGGAAAGTCTCTTTACTCGTTCCGTAATACATCATCCCGTAACTAACTCATTAGTTACAATGCTTGAAAGGCTTATAGTGATGTGCATTACCGAGTGGGTCCAGAGATACCTCTCCGACAATTGGAGTGACAAATCCTAATCTCGAAATACGCCAACCCAACAAGTACCTTCGGAGACACCTGTAGAGCACCTTTATAATCACCCAGTTACGTTGTGACGTTTGGTAGCACACAAGGTGTTCCTTCGATAAACGGGAGTTGCATAATCTCATAGTCATAGGAACATGTACAAGTCATGAAGAAAGCAATAGCAACATACTAAACGATCAAGTGCTAAGCTAACGGAAGGGTCAAGTCAATCACATCATTCTCCTAATGATGTGATCCGTTAATCAAATGACAACTCATGTCCATGGCTAGGAAACTCAACCATCTTCGATTAACGAGCTAGTCAAGTAAAGGCATACTAGTGACACTCTGTTTGTCTATGTATTCACATATGTATTATGTTTCCGGTTAATACAATTCTAGCATGAATAATAAACATTTATCATGAAATAAGGAAATAAATAATAACTTTATTATTGCCTCTAGGGCATATTTCCTTCACGACACTGTTCAAAGGATAGGTATGGTCGACTAGAACGGGGGGGTGAATAAGCGACTGGCAATTTTTAAGTTTGTTCACAAATTTTAGGCTCAAAGATATATGATAAGCATAACACACAACAAGTGCAAGCAAAGGTAAACATAAGATAATAACAGCATGCACAAAGTAAAGGATAGATGTAACCGCAATTGGAGATGATGGAGACGAGAATAGGTTTCCGAAGTTCTCTCTTTTGGGGGAGGTACGTCCGTTGCAGGGGCGTGGAGGCACAATACTCCTCAAGTGTCCCAATGACTCACCCTATTCTCCTCACGTCCTCGCACAATGCAAGTTGTCGTGAAACCACTTGCGGTCCCCTTGAAGGCGACAATGAAAATCTGTACAAACAAGGTTAGGGCAACTTTCACAACTTAATTGGAGGCTCCCAACACTACCATGAAGCTTCACTACAATGGACCGTGGCTCTGAAGTAAACCTCTTCCATCTCGGGTGTTCCCAAACACCCAATAGTAATAAGATCCACAAGAAATGTACGGGGGGATCAAAATTCCTTTGGTTGAAGTGTAGATCTATGTCTCCTCCCTCAATCCCTAGCACATTAATAAGTTCGGTTGGCTATAGAAGGAGATCGTGCAAGATAGGGCTTAGGGCATTAATGGAGGAGAGAGGGAGACAGGAAGTGAGTGGGAGGAGAAAGAACTCCCACCTTAAAAAGCCCCACTAGTAGAAAACAGGGCATTGGTTCGGCCCTCGTAATACCATTAATCCCGGTTCGCTCACGAACCGGGACCAAAGGAGGCAACTGTCCCGGTTCGTGAGCCCAGGGGGCCGGCCGGGCCACGTGGGCCATTGGTCCCGGTTCGTCTGGACCTTTTGGTCCCGGTTCCATGCACGAACCGAGACCAATGCGCCTTGCCCCTGGCCCATGACCATTAGTCCCGGTTTGTGCCACAAACCGGGACTAAAGGGTTGGTCCTCGTTGCGGTCAGAGTTTAGTCCCACCTCGCCAATCGAAGGGCGCTCACACCGGTTTATAAGCCCGTCCCTCTCTGCCTTGTTGAGCTCCTCTCAAAGTGAAAATAGATGCCCTTATACAGGGAATTTGACCTAAATTCAGAGTAAATTTCTTTGAAATTCATAGAAATTTATTATGAATTTAGGTTGAATTCTCTCTATAGGCGCATCTATGCTCATTTTTTTATGTTGGGGTTGGCGTTCTTTACAGACTTTTTGTGTGTTGAATATGCACCATGCAAAATCAGTCTCTGCTTTGAATGGTTCATTTTGAACACACAAAAAGTCTGGAGTTCAAATAAGTTCAAGAAAATGAAATCCCTTTGTAACAGATGAGTTTTCGTCCGAAACCCTGATACTTCGATAGAGATTGTCCATTTTATTCACGAAGTGCATCCAGCTTTTGTCGTAACCCTCTCAACTTTTTAGCACATGCTATGTGGGTGAAATGATGATACCATGCCAACTTTCAACCTTTTCAGAGCTCATTTGTAGGGCTTTTCAATTTCAAGGTCATTTAGCTCAAAACAATCCGTCACTGCATGAAAATAACAAATGAAGTCAGAAAGGGTTGAAAATTGATGATGTGGCTTTGAATGGTGCATTTTGAACACACAAAAAGTCTGGAGTTCAAGTAAGTTCAAGAAAATGAAATCCCTTTGTAACAGATGAGTGTTCCTCCGAAACCCTGATACTTCGAAAGAGATTGTCCATTTTGTTCACGAAGTGCATCCAGCTTTTGTCGGGACCCTCTCAACTTTTTAGCACATGCTATGTGGGTGAAATGATGATACCATGCCAACTTTCAACCTTTTCAGAGTTCATTTGTAGGGTTTTTCAATTTCAGGTTCATTTGAAATGCTTTTCAATTTTAGGGTCTTATAGCTCAAAATAATTAGTAAATGCATGAAAAATAACAAATGAAGTCAGAAAGGATTGAAAAATGATGATGTGGCTTTGAATGGTGCATTTTGAACACAAAAAAAGTCAGGAGTTCAAATAAGTTTTAAAAAATGAAATCCCTTTGTAACAGACGAGTTTTCGTATGAAATCCTGATACTTTGAAAGAGATTGTCCGTTTTGTACACGAAGTGCATCTAGTTTTTGCCGTAAGCCTCTCAACTTTCTTGCACATGCTATGTGGATGAAATGATGATACCATGCCAACTTTCAACCTTTTCAGAGTTTATTTGAAATGCTTTTCAAATTTAGAGTCTTATAGCTCAAAATAATCAGTAAATGCATGAAAAATGGTGCATGAAAAATAACAAATAAAATAAATAAGTAATTAGAAACAAAATAATATAAAATTTATTAAAATATATAAGTAGAAACAAAATAAAATAAACTTTAATAAAATTTATGAAACTAAAATTAACAAAGTATTTTCTATTCAAAACATTATAAGAAACCTCTAGTATTATTGAAACTAAAATTATATAAAATTGATGCAACTAAAATTATCGAAGTATTTTCTGTTCAAAATCATTAAAAGCAAAAAAGAATTTTCATAAAGAACTTTTTTTGTTAGAAACTTTAATAGCAAAAAGAATTATCATAAACTAAAATAAATAAGTAACTAGAAACAAAATAAAATAAAATAAGTAAGTTTTTGTTGTAAGTAGAAACAAAACAAAATATATAAAGCAAAAAAAGAAAACAAAAAAACAGGCAAAAAATAAAAAATATGCCACCTACTGGGCCACCACGGCTTGAATACGACTAGAAACCCATCGATGGGCCAGGATTCAGGCCCGCAGAAGGCCCAGTAAGCCCATCAGGCATAGCAGTGACAATTAGGCCCGTAAGCCTGCAATGGAGAGGAGCTCGAGAGGGGTGCGGGAGTGGGGCTTATAAACCACTGCGCGCCCCTCTCAACTAGCAAGGTGGGACTAAACTTTCGACGCGGGCACAGCAGCAGCACAAGGCCTTTGGTCCCGGTTGGTGGCACCAACCGGGACTAAAGGTCGCATTCGTCCCGGTTGCTGTCACGAATCGGGACCAATGCTTCGTCTATATAACTAGCACTTGTGAAATTTTTCATTCAGTTCGTCTTCCCCGCCGCGAAGACGCCACCAGGCTGCCCCTCTGCGCCTCGCCGTCGCCGTCGTCGCCCTACCTCCGACGCCGTCCCGCGCCGCCCAGACGCCGTCGCCGCCCCGCGCCCCCTGCCTCCTCTTCGCCCGTCGCCGTGCCCCTCACCTCCGCCCCCTGCCTCCTCGTCGCCCGTCACCGCGCCCCTCTCCGTCGTCGTCGCCGCCCCCTGCCTCCTCGTCGCCCGTGGCCGCGCCCCTCACCGTCGCCCCCGTGCCCTGCCTCCTCGTCGATCGCCGCCCCCTTAGTGAGCTCATATGAATTTTCCTAATTTAGATGTGTAGTTAATTTAGATGTGTAGTTTAGATGTGTAGTTAATTGAGTTGTTGTAATTTGTTCATAAATGAATATGCAAAAGTTAGAATTTTTTTCTGTTCATAGATTTTTTTTGTGATATTATTGTTGAATATGCAAATGTTTGTGTGTTCATATATATGCAAAGAATATGTCAATTTTTTCATAGAATTTTTATAAATTTTTTCTGTTGTAATTTTGTTCATATAATTTTTATCTTGTTCATAGAATTTTTATGATTTTTTTCTGTTGTAATTTTGTTCATAGAATAAGAAGAGAAAGTGTTTAATAGAATTAGTTAGAAAAATAATAGAACTAGTTAAACTAGTTTATTTTTAGTAAGTACTACTTTATTCTATTTATAGTAAGTGCTTAGTAGTTAAACTAGTTGATTTAATAAAACTAGTTTATTTTACTATAGAAGTAGTTTATTTTTAGCAAGAAAATTAATAGAACTAGTTTATTTTTTTAGTTAAAGCAATTATTCCCGCATCGACGTCGACGATGCCAATCCCGCATCCTCGTCGTCGACTCGGCGGAGGAGGCCGGCTTGATCAGAGGGGCCATGTCCGGGACTGGGCTCCGCCGGGCTGGTTTTGGGAGGTGTTACCTTCCGGGGGGCGTAGGTTGGTGAGGAGCCAGCCCGTCATTGACCCGATCGTTGTTTGGTGGCGGTCGCGTGGGCCAGTGATGGTGCCGAGGCTTCCGGACACCGCGGAGGTGGTACGTCACCGTGTCAGCGAGGAGGACGAGCACGTCCGTCGCTACATGGTTGCGTTGGAGTGCAGGTTCGACAATACCTGGCAGGTTCTTCAGGGATCTCACTGGAGCTATGATCCTGTGATGGTTCCTTCTCTTTGGGTATCCACCGCCCGCGCCGATACCCGTCGGGCGCTACGGTTCTAGCTGTACTAGCGATGCTATATGTATGATAGTATTCGAGGTGTATTAGTGATAATATTCGACGATGTACGGACGCATGGAGATGATGTAGTTTTGCTTATAATTGAATGCAACCTAATTTGAATACTACTTTATTTTGTGATTTGATTTTGCGTATTGAATGCTCAAATTGGAAAACTACTCCTACTTTGAATGCTAAAATTGGAGAGCAGTATGCAAGGCGTATGCATATGATTAGTTGATAGCTTATAGGGTTTTTGTTTTCGCAGAAATCTAGGAGCCCCCCTCCATCATCCCCGCTGTCGTCCCCGTCACCGACCCCCTCCGACCTCGAGGTGAGACCAGCCACGAACCGGTTTTAGAAAGATAATTAAACGATATTTCGGGTTGACTTTAAGTCTATTGAGTCTCCACCATATATGAGAGGACGAAGAATCCCGACTGTTGTCATGGGGGTAGCTTCTCCTTCGTTCCCGTGTGCTAGACAATTTGGTGTAATGCACTCGGGAACGAAAGGAAGGAGCTACCATCACCGACGGTCACAAATGTCTGAGAGGAATCAGTGAGGGAGAGTTCCACCATATATATATGAGAGGACGAAGAATCCCGACTGTTGTCGTGGGGGTCGCTTCTCCTTCATTCCCGTGTGCTAGACATTTTGGTGTAATGCACTCGGGGATGAAAGGAGGAGCGACCATCACCAACGGTCGAATGTATACACCACGTGAGCTGAGAGTTTTCAAAAAAAGACTCGACAAACCGATAGTCAACCCGTGATGAATAATAATGATCTAACTTAGATTTTTTAGTACATATATTTAATTGTAGACGTTTAATATTTGAATTAATTGAATTATGAACATAGGAAATGTCGTACTCGGACGACGAAAGTCTCCCGGGGGAGTGTGACTGGTGCCACGACGACCGAGGTTTGTGCGACAGGCCTCACCTGGACGAAGATCGTCGCTTCAGTATTAAGCTGGAGGAGACCTTCGATGTTGAAACGATACGCAACGATGACAAGTGTTATTTTTTCGTAATTAAGCACGACTTCAACTATTTCAACGTGTACTTTTCATCTTTTCCAATTCGACTAGCTTATCCCATGCCATGCAAGACGCTACGTCTTGGAGAGGATGGGTTTTGAAGACCATGAAAGTATGGAAACAAAGAAAATTCACCTAAGGACCCATCATGATATAGATTTTGAAGTAAATCTGTATAATTCTGAGAGCGTAACCCATTTTGGTTGCAAAAATTGGGAAGCATTTTGCAAGATGTATGGTTTTGATGAGGGTATGCTTGTCACCATGGATCTTGGTGATCCTGACATCGAGCAAGACAATATGGACATTTGGGTCCTTGTTGATACGCCTCCAATTCTATCGCTATGTGAGTTTCTCAAACATAGTTATTAGCTAATTTATATTGTTCATTTCAAAATAGTTGACAGCTTATTTTCATTGACATCGTATTTTGATTGTTCAAACAATGTGCGGAACATGGTAGACAGAACCTACTACACCGATGGCTCTGAGTTAACTTATAAGGAGAAAACTCATCTGGTTGGATTTTGTACTGATCTTGAGAATTACAATATCTATTGTAAAACTCCTCCACATTATGGTCAATACGTGCCACTAGTGCACGTGTTGAACTACGGTAACTACTATGGAGATACCCTGGTAAGATTTCTTACTATTACGACATCCGTGCATCTTTTGCATACTTCTAAAACTAGTACATCATTGCTAACTATGAAGTTATTACTATGTTTTTCAACAGATAATCCTAGAGGATTGTGTGCCTCATTTGATGTATCTGAATGGTAGCCTTGATGTTTTGAACATACAACCAGGTCATCCTACGAATCTCAACTGTCCATACCGGATTTCTAAAAGAAGTGGAGACATGAAAATCAAAGAATGAAAAAATGTATGGACAGTCGCAAGGAGGTTCTTGGAAGAAAAAGGAAGCGAAGCGCAAAAATTGGAGACAGGATGATCTCCATTCTCCATAATGGAGAGTCGGGGCCTATATTGTTTTATGCTATTTTACCTTAAAGAGGGTATTTAGGTCCTACCTAATACTGATGATCATGTGCTAAGAACAATTAAGTAGGGTTGGTTCGATGACTATGAGGATGATGATCGTATGACTTGTTATTAATAACGAGTAGAAAGTTGTATGATGATGATTAGTAGGACTTGTTATTATGATGATGCATGATGCGGGCATGAAGAGTTATTATATATCAGTGGGTGAAATGAACATGGATTGGAATGAAGTGAAGGCAACAAGCATGTGGTGCATGTCGAAAGTAGTACTAATCCAAACTTGATCAAGTTAGGATTAATATTACTTTCGACATGCACCATATGTTGCCTTCACCTTAATCTAAGCCATGTTTAGGCATAGCAGCAGCGTTGGTAAATCAAGCACGGAAATAAGAGAGGACAGTTCTCTCTGTTAGCTAGCTTACACACCCTAAATTACCCCCTAAACCCTCCCCCCTTTCAAAAAAAACCAAAACCCCAGCCACTGAAATGCTGACGCGTGGATGCCTTTTGGTCCCGGTTGGTGTCACCAACCGGGACCAAAGGCCCTCCTGCCTAGGCTGGCCGCAGCGGCCACGTGGAGGCCCATCTGTCCCGGTTCGTGTAAGAACCGGCACTAAAGGGCTAGGGCATTAGTAACGACCCTTTAGTCCCGGTTCAACAACCGGGACAAAAGGCCCTTACCAACCGGGACAGATGACTCTTTTTCTACTAGTGCCCTCCTCTAAATCCAACCGTTATGTGCAAAAGAACTAGAGTGGTAGAACCGCTCAGGTGAGCGGTACAACCCCTTTTGCAACATACCGTGCTTGCCCGGGCCAGAGTTGTACAACGGCTCAGCCACGGTTGTGCAGGTTATAAATAATGACCGGAAAAACCGCATAGGAACCGCACTACCATCATGCCCAAACTCGAGGGAATCATGCCTCGGGAGGTGGAAGGGCCGGTATGAACACGCACATAGAGATAGGAGTGGCCGTGGAGAACCAGGTGGTACATCCGCCTGGTCACCCGGTTGTACCGGTTATTATGCAATAACGGGAACAATCTCTTGGCCACTACCCGAGTACCGCTGCCAAACCCGAGGGAATCACCCTTCGGATGGTAGTCGAGCCGGTGCATAGTCCGGTAGTACCGCTCACAAAGGAAGCGGTACGACTGCACTAGACAGCGATACAACCACCGTGGCAATGCAAGCAATGTCCACTCCATGAAGGAGTAGTAAAACCGCTTGCATGAGCGGTACAATTGCTTGGGTGGCAATTGCACTAGTTAGACTTGGAGTTTTCTCCTTGAAACGGATAGGAAGGAATATGTGGGTGTAATATGAATTTGTGGACGTGTTTTGATTTCACGTGTACCTTATGATGCGGAACCCCTTTTAATAGTACAGATTTTCTATGACCAAAGAAATAAACACGACAGAAATGTCGTCTTGGCTCTTTTCCTTACAGTGGGGTGCCTAACCGTTTTGTGCTATATATGCATGCTTGTGTAGCTCAAGCAGGCGGTTAGCCCACAAACTACGTTGTCATCAACACCAAAACACTTAAGGCGGGAAGCCCTTGCGGCTGTGTTTTGCAGGAGAGATTGCACGAATGAGCTGATTAAGGTGAAGGCTACCAAACGCGAGAACGATCACTCGCAAGGGGGAGTCGAGATGTGCAAGGCGTTTGTCGATACAGAATTGAGGAATGCAGCACACATCATCTTCTCGGAGGCCAACGATAAGCAGAGCGTGCTCGGATGCCGAATCGTAGAAGACCAGAATTGACCTCAGATAGTCGCCGCAACAGGTGACATCTCTGACCCCGAGTGAGAGAGCCTGATGTGGATGTGTCATGGGGATAATTCCCGCGGAGAATGTCTCCACCACCACCTGATTCCGCTCCGTCTTCAGCAGCCGCCTTGCCATCCTGTTGAATAGGTACCTAGTGCTGATTAGTTTTAATTTCCTAAGTTAGAACTATAGATGATGAATTTCCCCAAGTTAAAGTCATATATTATGATTTTCATATCTTTACACCCACAAGCTTCAAGCTTTGAGAGACTGCAAGTTTTTGTGCTGCAGGTGGCACCAGCGAGCGGCGGGTGGCAAATAATGTCAAACTTGTTCATGATCGTGGTATTACCAATTAATATTAAGGCTAGTATCATTAGGTTCTAGAGTTACTGTAGTATGATTTATCTCTAATTTGGTCTGCACTTGCTCTTTATATATTGTTCTTAGTAGCTTGGGACTTGGTTCAGTTTTGTTTGGATTTGTAAGACTATGAACTCTAGTCATATGTTCGTGATCAGTGTGTCATCCATAGTGATATGTGTCATTTCGTGCTCACGTGTACCCATGATGATTAATTTGGAACTTGTAAATTTTCTAATTGATGTAAATTGATAAGTGACGGGCATGATCATCCGCCCGCCACTGCTGTTTACTCTATCAGTGGCGGGCGGGCCATGTTAATAGTGGTGGGAGAAGGGCCTCATCCCTCACTGATGGATCTTTTACCCCTGTCACTGCTAGACCTTTCTACATTAGTGTCGATGTTGGTATTTCTTTTCGGCCCATTTTTTTGACCGATTCTCGCATAATCTTGAGAATCGATGATGGATTTTCAACACCTGTTGGAGATACTCTAACGTCGCATTCTGGGGCGAACCAATCTGTGGTTGAGTGGTTAGAGGGACTGTGGTATTCCCAGTCCATCAGAGTTCAAGTCCTGGTGCTCGCATTTATTCCTGGATTTATTTCAGGATTTTCGGTGATGCGCATTCAGTGGAACGAGACGTTTCCGTCGACGATGAGGTGCCTACGGTGACTTCGTAAATTTTAAAATGATATGTCGGCTCAATCTTTCGAAGGTGTTCATAGGAATAGGGTGTGAGTGTGTGTGTTCATAGAGGTAAATGTATGCACGTGTATATAAGCGCTTTCGTCTGTACTGTGTTAAAAAAAGTCAAGCACTGGGCGGGCCTTCGTCCTCAATGTGTATGTCCAACAGGTCCGAGAAGACGTGATACTTATACATTTGTTTATTTCTTTATTTCGACCACAAAGATGCTATGTTTCGCCTAGCTCGATATTTATTGATCTCTCAAAATCAAAATATCTACCTAAATGCTAGAAAGTGCAGCTGCACTTTTCTGTTGATCCGAGCGCACGCTCAAAGATGGAACGACGCGACAAACTGATCCCTGATTTGGAAAACTGCCCACCCACCCATTCTATATACGGAAAGATTCCTCCACTATAGTATGTTGATTTTCTTCACCTCGTCCGACCGTCCGTGTGAACCCAGTAATGACGTAACGTGCATTAATTCTGGTACAAGAAAATTCAAAAAGCTATAACTTTCAAACCGCGTGACGAAATTATGATCTGTTTTCACCGTTGGGTTCCTTGTGACAAGTTCTTTAAAAGTAGATCCCATATGAACATGTTTTGATGATTTTTTTTCAAAAGCAACTTTGATGCTAGATGAGGCAAGTTTAGTTCCAAACATGAGCAACTTTGATGCTAGAAGAATTGCACCAATGTATAAGTGAATTGCGCCTAGTAGCCTCCTACTTAGTTGTGTGCAATAGTGTAATTGGTGGTTACCATGGTTGCTTAGTTTCATACATCAGAAACTAAGTTCTACGTAGTTCAGTTGCCTACCATACTGTGAAAGTTGCTCACCGTGAAGTGGGAAGTTTTCTAACATGGTTTCCAAATTCTCTAACTCATAAACCAACAATTTGCCTACGTCGATACGAGGTTGCCTACGAGTGATCCCTAATTGCAAAAATACTATAAAAGTTGTCCATCAGAGGACCTAAGATGCCAACACTACCGAGTGTGTGGCTGTTGGCTAGCCAAGTCGCGGGTGTTAGATAAGAAGTTGCATAGGGGGTAACCAGAAGTTTCATAGGAGGCAGATCAGACAATTGCCCACAAGCCTACATAATTCTTAATTTTCAGTCGAGTTGCCTGTATAAATCATTGAAATCTTCAGATATAATGATAAAAACACACATGAGTTGCCTAGCCAGGTCACGACAAGCTCTTCAAAACTAAACCCCACATGGATATGTTTCTTTAAAAAAATTCAAAGCAACTTTTATGCTAGATGAGGCAACTTTAGTGCCAAATAGAAGCAACTTCACTCCATTAAAAATAACTAATTAACAACAATAAGAAACTAACTAATAATACATAACAACTTCGAAACCGAGCTAGATAACATCACATCATCATCATAAGCAACTTTCCTTCTACAAGAGGCAACTTTAGTGCTAAAAGCAGACAACTTCAGTACATTTCATGTCCTAGTTAAATGTGTCTATAATTTGGCTGTGTGCATCAAGAGGTGCAGAGGCCAGGGGTATTCCTCTTTTCCGAAAAAATCAATTTTGTCTAATATTCTCCTAACTTCCTCACTAGTACATCTAACTTGCCTATTTGTTCATGCTTGTATGTCATTGTTTCTAAATTGCGTCTAATACTATGAAGTCATCTATCAGTGATGCTCCTGTGTCTGCTATTGCAACTTATGGTAGGCTAACATGATGGTGAATCTAAACACTTCAGAGTGTTTGTAGGCAACTTAGAAAAACAATATTATAAATAACTTCATAATATTGTAAGCAACTATTTTTGCAAAGTTAGGCAACTGAGCAGCAATTGTAGGCAACTAATTACCAATAGCAGCAACTAGGCATCAATAGTACGCAATTTATAGCATTAATAGGCAATTGAACATCAACTGTAGGCCACTGACCATCAACAATTGGCAATTGAGCAACCATGACACGCAAATTGGGACAATCATAGCAAAATTCACAGATATACATAATGCAGCGAAGTTGCTTTGTATATAGCACTAAAGAAAACCTTATGTTTTGTGTGATTTTTTTGTTTTTACACAAACCAACCTAATAGTCAGTCCTACTAGGCCAAAAAGAAGAAGTTGCTTTCCTATAGCACTATAGTTGCCTCCATTGCATCCAAAGTTGCTCTCAAAAAAAGTTTAAGGAAACCTACTCATATGGGATCTTGTTTTGAAGAACTCATCGTGATGAACCTGACGGTGAAAACGGAACTGAATTTTGAAGCTTGAATCAAAAGTTATGACTTTTATGACATTTTAAACCCCAATAAATGCACGTGGAGACAAGATCTAGGCCGATTCTAAAAGTATCCATGTGTGCCACGGGATGTGGCTAAGCAGTTTCCTTTTATAGGCTAGCAGCTGGACACAAGGTGCGCTCTAAACAACGAAGGAGCGCAGCTGCGCTTCCTAGCCATGTCCAGTACTACTCGAGTGCAAAACTTGCTTTTGCCTTCTTCCAGTCCAGTAACTTATATCCAAACAAGGCACTGAGCGCGTGACCAACCACCTCCGCATAGCCGCGCTAATGCTATGCCGGCGCTGTCCACCCGAGCGCCGCGGCGAACAAGTACACCCGGCCGGCCTTATCCAGCCACCGTCTCTCTTAACGCAGGAGGTCACACTTCATGAGCTCCTCCACTAGCTTCGACCGAAACATGGACGCCGCATCCCCGCCCGACGACTAGGAGCAAGGGCCGCACCCGACGGTGTGGTCAGAGCCGACAGAGCGGCCGCCGGGGCGCACCAAGTTCAAGGAGACGCGCCACCCGGTGTGCCGTGGCGTGCGGCGCCGTGGCCTGACCGGGCGGTGAGTGTACCAGCTGCGCGTGCACGGGACGATGGTGTCAAGGCTCTGGCACGGCACCTTCGCCACCGCTGAGACGGCGGCGCGCGCGCTCGCGCTCTCCGGCCGCCACGCCTGCCTCAGCTTTAACTACTCCGCCTGTCGGATGCTGCCCGTTCTCGCGGCCGGGTCGTTCGGCTTCGGCATTGCACATGTGATAAAGGACGCCGTGGCCATCGCCGCGTGGCGGTCCAGCGCAAGCAACCGCTTGTGTCTCCGACGGAGATAGCCGACTAAGACGAGGACGCCCATAGCTAGCCGACGCCGAGCGCGCTGTCCATATTCCATGTCCAGCGACTTGTTGGACGAACTCTGGTTTGGCGGCATAGACGCCTCATACTACGCGAGGTTGGCGCAGGGCATGCTCGTGGAGCCATAGGCCGGCGGAGATTGGCGGGAGGACGTCGGCGAATAGAGCGGCCTGGAGACGCCCTTTGGATATTGAGCTTGCTCGAGTAGAGCAGCGTAAACTAGTGCTATTATTCTATGGAGCTAGTGCTTGCTTCAGTATTCGTGTAAATTAGTCCTAGTATTACATACTACTACTCCTATTTCTGTTCTTCCAAATATGAGAAGAAACAGAGTAGGCATGGAGGGCAATTTCTTTTTCCCCAATGTGTTCATTCACATATCGGGAAAGTTTCCGATTTCTATTTTTGGGAAGGACTCATCTGCACTTGACCACTTCCTTTTATCAGTAGCCAATAAAGGGTGAATACTCTTCTACCGTAAATAAAAGTGAATAGTGCGTCCATTATTGGTCCAGAAGACCAGAACTCGAGTGAGGACGGACTCCATGAATCCAAATAAATCATTTTACGACAAAAAGTTTAAGTGAATGTTATATTGTATGTATAAAAAGCTTACATGAAGGAGCAAAGGACACACAGAAGTGCGTTACACCAAATAATAGGTTGCCAAAGGAAAATCCAAGTGATGCAGAAAGAAATTGCTGATCTTGTTTTTGTGCTTTGATTCGAATTTGGACTATAAATTTCCGACAGGTTATACTACTCCATTATTGGTCCAGAACTCGAGTATATAGGTTGTGTTTATGTATTCAAATATGTTTATAGTTTTTGGGGTCTTTATCAAGGATTTTAGTTCTGGGTATGCCGGTTCCACCGCAAAACATGATGCACATGATAAGTTTGCATGGACTCACTTGCACTGTTGAAACCTTGACTGTTCCTTTAATTTCGTGTAAATTTTCTCTCAACGATGTAACTGCATTCAATCAAGGGACCAAGGTAGAACGTTGGCATATATATTACTTTTGTGAAAAACAGAAATATAGAACATATACGCAATGTTAATCTTTATGAGTCATATTTTCAGTGTGCACACATACAAGATCACCCCCATCACTTTGACATGGTCACTCTTCTTGTTGATTTAGACACCAACAAAAAAGATCAAGAAATATGATGGGCAACCCATAAATTTCTAGATTTACTTAGTGAATCGCCAGTTTGAAGTAGGAGGAAGAGAATATGGTGACATAAGGAAGGTTATGAAGAGGGATGATTAAGCTGACGGGCTTCATGCACAGGTGCTCGACATGCGCCCGGTGTGGTTAATGTTGATGTCATCCCCTCTCGCTTGATTAAACTTTGTCGACAATGGTTTATCTAATGATGGAATGGGAGGATGAAACGCGGTGATAGAAGGAGACATAACTAGCTAGGTGGAGCGAAGCTACAAAAAAAAGGTTATGCAGGCCAAGCTAAAGGAAAGCACGAAATGAAAATCAAGTTCTAAGCCTTTTATGACTTCCATAAGCATTGGTAAGTACTAAGTACTTTTTGTACTCATTGGTTGCAAGATCAATAGATGATGTCGAACTGAAATTTGGGGAAAGAATTAAAAAGGGAAATTACACATATGCTTGTTTCCTAGGTTGGCCGTCGCCTCCACACGGGGATGGATGCGAGTATTATAATTTTTGGATATAATTTATGGAACTTCCTTTTTCTCTGCCTATAAGATTGTGTTGGTATGCTAGTAATTATATTTGCTGATGGGCTGGGCGGTCCAAGACACACTTTTGTCCTCCAGCATCTCTGAATGATTGTACCTACACGCATCCTCCATGTTTTTCTTTGCTTTAGATTTTTTTGGCAAGCATAAAGGAGCTAATTGCATCCGCAATACGAAAAGCAAAAGTCCCTCATTGATCGAGTATGGTTTTGGTGTGGTACTCGCTACACTACCAGGAAAGCACATAAAAGTTATCATTAAAAACTATGTTCAAGTACGAATCTGACGATATAATTTTTTGTAACATGTATTAATATTTTATTAGTTAAATCTATGGTCAAAATCTGATACAAATACGAAGGAGACTAATAAATCATGACGGAGGTAGTACCCGCTACACTACCAGGAAAGTACATAAAAAGTTACAATTGATCCAAACAAGGCCAAATGTTATCACATGAAAACTAAATACACTTTCACATCAAAAGAACACACTAATCTGATGCTAGGATGAGAACGCCGCGAATAGGATACACCAACACACCAAAATTAGCAAGTTGGCCGTCACCCACGTTTTCTGGCACCCAGCCGACAAGCACAAAACGCGGTTAAAAAGATACTTCATGCATGCCCATGGGCCGTGAGCTGATGGAGGGAAGCTGCCTTTTCTTTGCTTAACGCTGCAAACCCCCTACACGTCTACACCGAGGAGTCACGCTACACGCGTCGGCCGGGGAGCGGTCCAGCGCCGCACACCACAAGCTGTCCCCGCGCCGACGGGCAAAGCCGTCGCCTTTCACCGCGTACCGCAAAACTATAAATAAGCACACTCTAGGCAAGCCACTGGTTTACTTAGTACTCCAAGTCTCATAGCCACCAAGGCAGCAGCCATCACGCCTCCTACTCCAGCCAGCCAACTAGCCTAGCAAAAGTACGTACGACCGCCTAGCTTGCTCGGCAGAGCGGCAATGGACACGGGCCCCGAGCGCAACTGGAACTCGCCGGCATCCCCGCCGTCCTCGCTCGAGCAGGGGATGCTGACGTCGCCTGCGTCGCCGACGCCGAAGCGCCCCGCGGGGCGCACCAAGTTCAAGGAGACGCGCCACCCGGTGTTCCACGGCGTGCGCCGCCGGGGCAGCAACGGCCGGTGGGTGTGCGAGGTGCGCGTGCCGGGGAAGCGCGGCGAGCGGCTCTGGCTCGGGACGCACGTCACCGCCGAGGCGGCCGCGCGCGCGCACGACGCCGCCATGCTCGCGCTGTACGGCCGCACCCCCGCCGCGCGCCTCAACTACCCCGACTCGGCGTGGCTGCTCGCCGTGCCCTCCTCCCTCCCCGACCTGGCGGACGTCCGGCGCGCCGCCATCGGGGCCGTCGTGGACTTCCTGCGCCGGCAGGAGGCGGGCGCCAGCGCTGGCGCCGGCGCCGAGGTGGCCCACGTCGACGGGATCGCCTCCGCCGCGTCGGCGCCAGACAATGCCAGCTCGTCGGCGGCGGCATCCCACTCCCAGCCGCCATGCGCCAATGCGGGGTTCGAGGTGCCGGACGCATTGTGCCACGACATGTTCGAGCTCCACACGTCCGGCGAAATGGACGCGGGCACGTACTACGCGGACCTCGCGCAGGGGCTGCTCCTGGAGCCGCCGCCGTCCAGCGGGGCGAGCTCGGAGCACGGAGATGATGCGGCGCTATGGAACCACTGATGACACCGAGGGACTCCGGTCAAAACTATATTCGCTACTATTACGTTGATTTATTTCTTTATTATTTATTCCGAAAAAGCGCCCCGTACGTGGACCTATGGTCGGCATAATAAAATGGCGGGACATTTGGGCGCATCAAAATCGGCCTCACACGACCACATACTTCTGGACATGCCAAGTCTGGCGAGCGAGAATGAAGTACTACGCCTCTTATTAAAATAAGACCAACCAAGGGCTAACCCTCGTTGGCTTTTTTTTATAGAAGAAACTCCGTGAGCACCGCGCGTCCGTGCAGGGACTCGAACTCGGATGGGCTGGCAACAACCTCAGCTGCCCAGCCAACGGGTCGACGCCCTAAATGAGCTTATAAAAGGCGATGAACAGGAAAAGCGAAAGGCGGCACCGGCCGGCTGACACGAATGCCAGCCGTAAAATAATGAACCCGCAAGATGGTCCAGAAATAGGTGCCGTTGGTTCACTTGCGATTACTATAAGGAGCGAGCGACGTCCACTAGTTCCTGCAGCTGGATATTTCCCCGCTCCGGCCTCCAGGGGGGTAAACTGCAATTAAGCCACAAGATGTGGCCGAGACCCTCCCATGTCAGCCGGTGAAAGCACGAGAGCACTGAATATAGTATGATGACTTTTCCTTCGAGATTTCGATTTCGTGCCCAGAGATCGTTGTCACTGTGCCCGAGCGGTCGCTTCAGTGGGGATGGGTCGCTGTCCGTGACCGTGAGCCAGGAAGCAGGCAGCTGGGACCGTCGCCTGGTGGTCCGGCGCGTCACTCTCTCGCCCAGGCCCAGCACGCAGGTCAAGATGCATTCCGAGGATATTTATAATGTTTGCCACAAAAGTGCACCTCCCGCTTGCGATATTTGATGTCCGCTGGGGGCAAAAGATCTTACGCGTAGTGCCATGAAGCTGCCTGCCCCAGAATAGGCTGTATTTCTTCGCGCGCGGTCACCATAACGGGCAGCATCCATCCACTAGTTTGCTCGTGTAGATTAGAGGCAGGGGGGTGGTCCAGGTACGCTAATCAATCCACAGGAGGCCTCCACAGGATGTGGTAGAGACCCATCCAACTTCCTCGTCTGGCGGTTAAAGCCATCTCCTATCTGTATCACTCACTGGTGAGGCAGCTGACCGTGGCTTTGAGGGAGCAGCTGCATGGTCGTACATGCACATCGCGCTCTGGGCTCCCCTCCTACGCATCCTATGGCCAGCAGGGTGCAACATGCCACGATGTGATATGTGTTACGCGTGGGCGCAGGTCCGCTCTGGTGCACATGCCCGCCGCCCAAATTCACGTGATTCTACTGAAGGGGCCGCGTTTGGTCCCGCCCTGGGTAGATATTTTCAGTTCCATTATTATGCAAGCAGTTTTTTTTTCATCCCCCCGCCCCCACCCCACCCAAAAAAATATGCAAGCAGTTTTCTCATACATTTTCCTTTTTATTTGCACCAGAAAAAGGTGAGTTAGTATTTCTCGCTCGGCCGAGAAATTTCTCGGTCTATGTTCACAGCCATTAGATGAAGATTTTCAGCCCAATTTATTAAGGCCAATAGACTTATGGAATGTTCAGATCCATGTGCATCCAGCAGGAATTGAACCCGTAAATCTACAAATTATGAGTTGTGCGCTCTAACCATTCAGCCATGGATGTTTTACATGGAAAACTTTGTTTTTGCCACTCTAATATATGACCACTTTACTTATGCCACTCTCAAATAGGACATCTCATTTTTGCCAGCAAAAGTTTTTGACAATGTATCACAAATGTCATTCTGTGGCAAAAGAAAAAAATCATTTCACTTTCGCCACTCTTACCATTTGACTATATATTGGTTCTTGCGTCTAGAAAAATGATTATTTCTCATATTCTGATAAATAATAAGCCTAAAAACAAAGAGAGCTCACATTCTTCATGATAATCCACAATATGAATGGCCACCGTCGTAAGCTCGGCTAATTTGTGAAAAAATTGTTATCTTTGATCTTAGTACATTGGAAATTTATTGTCTTTTGAGGTGTGTGTGTGTGGGGGGGGGGATACTAATATTACTTATGGCCCTCTTGGCATCCATGTAAAAGTAATCACATATTAGTATATCACTTTACAATGGTATTTTTACTAGCTACCAATGAAACAACCCAACCACTGCATTTCCTTGTATATTGTTCAGGGGTCTTGGTGTAATTTTTATTATGCTTGCACTAGTAGAAAAAGGGTCAAATGTGAAGCACATTAGTGCCGGTTTGATTTTGAGCCGACACTAATGTGTCCATTAGTGCCGGTTCCAACGGGTAGCCGGCCGCTCTCATTAGTATCGGTTCGTGGCGAACCTTTAGCACCGGTTCGTGCCATGAACCGGTACTAAAGTGAGTGGTGGCAGGATGTTGTCAGTCTGGGGCCCCTCCAACACCTTTAGTACCGGTTTGTGTCACGAACCGGTACTAAAGGTCGTCCTACATAAACCCTTCGTCCACCCGAGCTCGCTCTGTTCTTCCCCTTTCCCCTCTCCTCTCTGTTCTTCCCCTCTTCCTCTCGAGCTCATCCCACATTTTGCCCAAAATTTGTCAAGATTTGAAGGGCCCCATCCATTCAAATAATCACAAAGGTTAGCAACTTTGTCCTTTCATCTCTCATTGCTAGATTAGCTCTTGCAATGCTTTATATAGTGATTAATTTGGGAGGAATTATATGTGCTAGTATTTGATTTATATGCAATTTGAGGTCAAAAATAACACTTAGTTTGCATATGTAGGTGTGGTTTACTTAGTGCCTTCTAAATCTCCGCCGTAACCACCGTCGATCGCCCGCACCGTCCCGTCGCCGGCACCACCTTGTGGTGAGCCTCTTGTTCATGAATGTTTTATATAAAAAATTGATGTTTGTGTGATTTGGATATATAGTTACTCGTATAATTATCTTACCCGTACGTTGTTTGTTATACATAGTGCCATGGTTTTGATATCCGTCCCCATCGGCCTTCGTCCTTGTTATGATTCGGATGTGGTATATTCTCTTATAAAACTAGTTGTTGCATTTCGTGTTTATGACAAATTATGCCCATCAAGTTGACATAGATATTTTTATCTAGGAGGTTTGTGAACCGGAAATTCCAACAGACCCTATTGTCGAGAGGTTAAATTTAGTTGAAAGAGAAAACGAGTATTTAAAAGAAAAATTGAAAAGAATTGAGGGGGAGAAGATGGAATTGGAGTTGCATGTTGTCGTTGTCGTCGATGATCACAAGATCAAGATGGAGAAAATGCGCTTGAAGATTAGAAAGATTAGAAAATATGCCATTGATAGTGAGGCTTGGTATCATTATGATGTTGGATCAATTGTTACCTTAGTTGCGATCTTGATCGCATTTGTTGTTGCATTTAAATGCTTTAGTTAGAGAGTTATTTGTTTGTTGCATTTAAGTGTTGTATGAACTTTATGTATGAACTTGTATTAATTTGGTATTTTCGGTGTTGTGCAATGAAGATGAGCCGACAATGGATGTACGATGACCAATGCTCTCCCGAGTTCATTAATAGCGTGCAAACTTTTCTGCTTGCGGCTGAGGCAAACAAGCGGGCGGATGGTTTTATGCCTTGTGCATGTGCTGGCTGTAAGAATGATCACAATTACTCTAAGTCAAGAACCATTCACGTCCACCTGTTTGAGTCCGGTTTCATGCCCCACTATAATGTTTGGACCAAGCACGGAGAAAGAGGGGTTATGATGGAAGACAATGAAGAAGAAGAGGACGACGACAGCTATCCTGGCCATGGGTTCCCTGAATACGATGATACAACAATGGGGGAAGAAGCTGAGCCGGCAATGCGGGAAGAAGCTGAAGAAGAGGCATGAGATGAGCCCGCTGATGATCTAGGTCGGGCCATTGCCGATGCAAAGAGAAACTGCACAAGTGATTTGAAGAAGAAGAAGTTGCAGCGCATGTTAGAGGATCACAAGAAATTGTTGTACCCGAATTGCAAAGCTGACAAGAAAAAGTTGGGCACCACACTGGAATTGCTGCAATGGAAGGCAGAGAATGGTGTATCTGACAAGGGATTTGGAAAGTTGCTGGTAATGATAAAGAATATGCTTCCAAAGGACAACGAATTGCCCGAGAGTACGTACGAAGCAAAGAAGGCTGTCTGCCCTCTAGGGTTAGAGGTGCAGAAGATACATGCATGCCCTAATGACTGCATCCTCTACCGTGGTGAGTACGAGGATTTGAACGCTTGCCCGGTATGCGGTGCATTGCGCTATAAGATCAGCCGCGATGACCCTGGTGATGTCGAGGGCGAGCGCCCCAGGAAGAAGATTCCTGCCAAGGTGATGTGGTATGCTCCTATAATACCACGGTTGAAACGTTTGTTCCAAAACAAAGAGCATGCCAAGGCAATGCGATGGCACAGAGAAGGCCGTAAGAAAGACGGAAAGTTGAGAGTACCCGCTGACGGGTCGCGCTGGAGAAAAATCGAGAGAAAGTACGGGAAGGAGTTTGCAGATGACGCAAGAAACGTATGGTTTGGTCTAAGCGCAGATGGCATTAATCCTTTTGGGGAGTAGAGCAGCAACCATAGCACCTGGCCTGTGACTCTATGTTTGTATAACCTTCCTCCTTGGTTGTGCATGAAGCAGAAGTTCATTATGATGCCAGTACTCATCCAAGGACCTAAGCAACTCGGCAACGACATTGATGTGTACCTAAGGCCATTAGTTGAAGAACTCTTACAGCTGTGGAATGGAACAGGTGTACGTGCGTGGGATGAGCACCGACAGGAAGAATTTGACCTAAAGGCGTTGCTGTTTGTGACCATCAATGATTGGCCTGCTCTCAGTAACCTTTCAGGACAGACAAACAAGGGATACCGCGCATGCATGCACTGTTTGGATGATACCGACAGTATATATTTGGACAATTGTAGGAAGAATGTGCACCTGGGACATCGTAGATTTCTTCCGAGCAGGCATCCCGTAAGAAAGAAAGGCAAGCATTTCAAAGGTGAGGCGGATCACCGGACGAAGCCTCGCCACCGTACTGGTGCTGATGTACATGATATGGTCAAGGATTTGAAGGTAGTCTTTGAAAAGGGTCCTGGCGGACAACATGTTCCGAATGACGCTGACGGACGCGCACCCATGTGGAAGAAGAAATCTATATTTTGGGACCTGCCCTATTGGAAAGACCTAGAGGTCCGCTCCGCAATCGACGTGATGCACGTGACGAAGAATCTTTGCGTGACCCTGCTTGGCTTCTTGGGCGTGTATGGGAAGATAAAAGATACACCTGAGGCACGGGAGGACCAGCAACGTATGCACGGAAAAGAGGACATACATCAGGGTCATGCAAGCTACGCTCTTACCAAAGAAGAGAAGGAAATCTTCTTTGAATGCCTGCTCAGTATTAAGGTACCGTCTGGCTTCTCGTCGAATATAAAGGGAATAATAAACATGGCAGAGAAAAAGTTCCAAAACCTAAAGTCTCATGACTGCCACGTGATTATGACGCAACTGCTTCCGGTTGCATTGAGGGGGCTTCTACCGGATAACGTTCGATTAGCCATTGTGAAGCTATGTGCATTCCTTAATGCAATCTCTCAGAAGGTAATCGATCCAGAAATCATACCAAGGTTAGAGAATGATTTGGTGCAATGTCTTGTCAGTTTCGAGTTGGTGTTCCCACCATCCTTCTTCAACATCATGATGCACGTCCTAGTTCACCTATGCGAAGAGATTAACATTTTGGGTCCTGTATTTCTACACAATATGTTCCCCTTTGAGAGGTTCATGGGAGTCTTAAAGAAATATGTTCATAACTGTGCTAGGCCAGAAGGAAGCATCTCCAAGGGCCATGACAATGAGGAGGTCATTGAGTTTTGTATTGACTTTATTCCTGACCTTAAGCCGATTGGTGTTCCTGAATCGTGGCAAAAGGGCAGACTGGATGGAAAAGGCACGCTAGGAGGGAATCAACTAATATGTATGGACGGACATTCTCTCATCGAAGCACACTACACAGTTCTACAGAATTCCGCCTTGGTGGCTCCGTATATGGACAAACACAAGAATTTTGTACGCTCCAAACACCCGGAGCGGTCTGATGACTGGATTACACGTGAACAAACCAGGAGTTTCGCCGGCTGGTTGCAGACACATACCATGCATGACGCCTCTATTGAAGATGACCTGTACTCGTTGTCCCAGTTACCATCTTCGAATATAATGACTTTCAAAGGGTACGAGATAAATGGTAATACATTTTACACGATCGCCCAAGATAAGAAGAGCACCAACCAAAACAGTGGTGTCCGCTTTGATGCAACAACCAAGACGGGAAAGGAAACATATTATGGTTACATAGAGGACATATGGGAACTTGACTATGGATGTGGTTTGAAGGTCCCTTTGTTTCGGTGCAAATTGGTCAATATGACACGAGGCGGGGTAACGGAAGACCCGCGGTACGGAATGACAACAGTGGATCTCAACAATCTTGCGTATGCAGACAAACCATTCGTCCTAGCCAATGATGTGGCACAGGTTTTCTATGTGAAGGACATGTCTACCAAGCCGAGAAAAAGAAAAGATAAGGAAGCGAATGCATCATACGATGAGCCAAAGCGCCACATAGTTCTTTCTGGGAAGAGAAACATCGTGGGAGTGGATGACAAGACAGACATGTCAGAAGATTATGAAAAGTTTGGTGAAATTGCTCCATTCACATTGAATATTGACCCGAGCATCCAGTTAAATGATGAAGATTTTCCATGGCTACGGCGCAAAGGGACACACGCGAAGAAAAAGTTTCACAACCAAAGATCTGGGATCTGATCGGCTTCACTATCATCACTTTCTTCTGTGTTTCACACCCAGGAGGGAATCTCTGTAATAGTTAGGGTAGTTATATGTTTTGGCATTTGAAACGCGAAGAAATTTTATGTGCAAACAAATTCTTTCATGCATTTACTGATTTTTTCAGCTAAATGACCCTAAAATTGAAAAGCATTTCAAATGAACTCAGAAAAGGTTGAAAGTTGGCATGGTATCATAATTTCACCCACATAGCATGTGCAAAAAAAGTAGAGAGGGTTACTGCAAAAACTGGATGCACTTCGTGTACAAAATGGACAATCTCTTTCGAAGTATCAGGGTTTCGGACGAAAACTCATCTGTTACAAAGGCATTTCATTTTTTAATAACCTAAGCATTATCAAATTGAATATAATGATAAAACACACTAATATTAAACATAAGAAAAAAGAATCACTGAAAAATCTATTTTCAAAGTTAAGTTATTCACAAACTAGTGATTCACACACATTTCAAATAATTCAAAATTTAAACTATTCAAATTTGAAAACTACCGGCACTAACAGAAAGATAGTAATTTTTTGTACGTAAAGCAAAAATATTCACAAAGAAACTCTAAATATAGCAAAAACAACTCAAAAAGAAATAAAACAAAAATAAATAAAGCAAAAAAAAATAAGAAAATAAAAAAGCCCGCCTACTCGGCCAGACCGGCCTGCATACGACTAGAAACCAAACGTGTTGTTGGGCCAGGATGCAGGCCCGCAAAGGCCCAGTAGGCCCACAGGGCAGCACATAACAGGTAGGCCCAGTAGGCCTGCTTTGGAGAGGAGCTCGAGAGAGCTACCGCACTGGGGCTTATAAATCAGTGCGGATGCCCCTCGGCTAGCTAGGTGGGACTAAACTTGCCGCACCGCACCTGCGCCAGCGCACCCCTTTAGTACCGGGTCGTGGCTCCAACCGGTACTAAAGGGTGGGTCTTTAGTACCGGTTGGTGCCACCACCTGGTACTAAAGGGGTGCGCTTCCCGCCGCTTGGCCTGGCCAAAACAGACCTTTAGTACCGGTTGGTGGCTCCAAACGGTACTAAAGGGAGGTTCTATATAAGAAAACACTTCAAAAAAATTCAGTTTCTCATCTCTCCCTCTGCTTCTTCTCCTCTGCCCCGTCGCCGCCGCCCCTCGTCGCCGCTCCCGTCGCCGTCGCCGCCCCGGCCACGTCCCCGTCCCCGTCGTCGCGCCCCGCCTCGTCGTCCCGCGCGTCGTCCCCACCCGGCCCGTCCCCGTCCCCGTCGTCGCCGCCCCATCCCCATCCACGTCATCACCGCCCGTCGCCGTCCCCGTCGCCTCGCCTCGCCGCCGGTGAGCTCCTGCCCGCCGCCATGTCCACACACACACACATTGTTTTTTAGTTTTTTAATTATAAATTTTAGTTATAGAATTTTTTCTGTTTTTTAGTTATAGGAATATTAGAAATGTTATAGAAATGTTAGTTATATAGAAATGTTATAAATTTTTCTGTTTTTTAGTTATAGAAATATTTATAGAAATGTTAGCAATTTTTCTGTTTTTTAGTTATAGAAATATTAGAAATGTTATAGAAATGTTAGTTATATAGAAATGTTAGAAATTTTAGAACTAGTTTTAGCTAGATGAATTAGATTAATGTCAAATTGTTAGACGATGATCGATGTTATGATTTTAGTTATAGAAAAATTTAGAATTTGCATATAGAATTTTAGTTATCACAATCCAATCATTTAAAAAATGTTACTTTTTGCGGGCATATAGTATTTGTTCTCGACGATGCCCGACCCGCATCCTCGCTGTCGACCCGTTTGCGATGACGTCCGGCTGACCCATGTCCGGGACTTGGCTCCGCCGGGCTGGCACTAGGAGGTGCTACCTGGAGGGGCGCGCCGCTTGGTGAGGAACGCAGCCTCGGGTCCCGTCGTCGACCCTGATCTCCTTTGGTGGCGTTCGCGTGGGCCACATTCGGTGCAGAAGGAGCCGACCCCGCCGGAGGTGGTGCGTCGCCGTGTCAGGGAGGAGGACGAGCACGTCCGTCCCTACATGGCTGCTATGGACGTCAGGTTCTCCAATACCTGGCAGGTTCTTTGGGCAGATGACCGAAGATATGATCCTGTGATGGTTCCTTCTCTTTGGGTGTCCACCTCCCGCGCCCCAGGAACCGCGAGTGGCCTAGATTCTTTTGTAGTATTCGATCTTTATTAGCTACCTAGCCAGTGATGTATTCGATATATAATATTCGAGACGATGTATTCGAGATTATATATATTATTAGAGACGATGTACTCGAGATTATATATTATTCGAGACGATGTATTCGAGATTATATATTATTCGAGACGATGTATTCGAGATTATATATTATTCGAGACGATGCATATTATGTACTATATGATTCAGTTTTTCCTTATTGATTGCATCGATGCATTGTAATTTGAATACTAAATTGTTCTATATTTCTTCTGGATTAGTTAAATAAAAGCTATGGCGGACAATACCGGCAGAGAGGGAGAAGAGGCCCTGTTCGAAATCATACGCAGCCCTAACAGGCCAGATGATCTGAATGAAGCAGATGACGGCTCCCAATATCTGAACAATACCGGGGAGGGTGATGATAAGATATTCGATCTCGATGACCGAGCTGATGAAGTCATGAACTATGATTATGATTTTGATGACGCAGACAATGATTATGATGACGAATACAATGTTGATCTTGAAATAACAAAGACTACCGACGAGGTATATTTATATAAGCAGGCATCTAGTGATCATCACATGTTTTTTTATTTGAAGATATATTAACGAATCGATCTTTCTTCTTTCAGCCCTCCGGATCGAGCAAATCTGCTTCTACAGATAGCAGGAAAAAGCGAGGCCCGGGCAAAAAGTTGAAGGAGGGTATAAAGTACAACATCGATTCCATCAAAGCTAGTGGCGAACCCCTCACGCCTAGGAACATTGCGAACAAGTTCGTTCTGTTGGGAATTGTAGCATAATTTTAAAATTTTCCTACGCTCACCAAGATGCATCTATGGAGTCTACTAGCAACGAGGGGAAAGGAGTGCATCTACATACCCTTGTAGATCGCGAGCGGAAGCGTTCCAATGAACGTGGATGACGGAGTCGTACTCGCCGTGATCCAAATCACCGATGACCGAGTGCCGAACGGACGGCACCTCCGCGTTCAACACACGTACGGTGCAGCGACATCTCCTCCTTCTTGATCCAGCAAGGGGGAAGGAGAGGTTGATGGAGATCCAACAGCACGACGGCGTGGTGGTGGATGTAGCGGGTCTCCGGCAGGGCTTCGCCGAGCTTCTGCGAGAGAGAGAGAGGTGTTGCAGGGGAGGAGGGAGGCGCCCAAGGCTGTTGTTTGCTGCCCTCCCTCCCCCCCTTTATATAGGCCCCTGGGGGGTGCGCCAGCCCTGGGAGATGGGATCTCCAAGGGGGGGGCGGCGGCCAAGGGGGGAAGGAGTTGCCTTGCCCCCCAAGGCAAGGGGAAAGCTCCCCCCCTAGGGTTTCCAACCCTAGGCGCATGGGGGGAGGCCCAAGGGGGGCGCCCCAGCCCACTAGGGGCTGGTTCCCTTCCACTTTCAGCCCACGGGGCCCTCCGGGACAGGTGGCCCCACCCGGTGGACCCCCGGGACCCTTCCGATGGTCCCGGTACAATACCGGTAACCCCCGAAACTCTCCCGGTGGCCGAAACTTGACTTCCTATATATAATTCTTCACCTCCGGACCATTCCGGAACCTCTCGTGACGTCCGGGATCTCATCCGTGACTCCGAACAACTTTCGGGTTTCCGCATACATATATCTCTACAACCCTAGCGTCACCGGACCTTAAGTGTGTAGACCCTACGGGTTCGGGAGACATGCAGACATGACCGAGACGCCTCTCCGGTCAATAACCAACAGCGGGATCTGGATACCCATGTTGGCTCCCACATGCTCCACGATGATCACATCGGATGAACCACGGTGTCGAGGATTCAATCAATCCGTATGCAATTCCCTTTGTCAACGGTATGTTACTTGCCCGAGATTCGATCGTCGGTATCCCAATACCTTGTTCAATCTCGTTACCGGCAAGTCTCTTTACTCGTACCGCAATGCATGATCCCGTGACTAACGCCTTAGTCACATTGAGCTCATTATGATGATGCATTACCGAGTGGGCCCAGAGATACCTCTCCGTCACATGGAGTGACAAATCCCAGTCTCGATCCGTGCCAACCCAACAGACACTTTCGGAGATACCCGTAATGCACCTTTATAGTCACCCAGTTACGTTGTGACGTTTGGCACACCCAAAGCACTCCTACAGTATCCGGGAGTTGCACGATCTCATGGTCTAAGGAAAAGATACTTGACATTGGAAAAGCTCTAGCAAACGAAACTACACGATCTTTTATGCTATGCTTAGGATTGGGTCTTGTCCATCACATCATTCTCCTAATGATGTGATCCCGTTATCAATGACATCCAATGTCCATAGTCAGGAAATCATGACTATCTGTTGATCAACGAGCTAGTCAACTAGAGGCTTACTAGGGACAGGTTGTGGTCTATGTATTCACACATGTATTACGATTTCCGGACAATACAATTATAGCATGAATAATAGACTATTATCATGAACAAAGAAATATAATAATAACCATTTATTATTGCCTCTAGGGCATATTTCCAACAGTCTCCCACTTGCACTAGAGTCAATAATCTAGTTACATTGTGATGAATCGAACACCCATTGCGTCCTGGTGTTGATCATGTTTTGCCCTAGGGAGAGGTTTAGTCAACGGATCTGCTACATTCAGGTCCGTATGTACTTTACAAATATCTATGTCTCCATTTTGAACACTTTCACGAATGGAGTTGAAGCGACGCTTGATATGCCTGGTCTTCCTGTGAAACCTGGGCTCCTTCGCAAGGGCAATAGCTCCAGTGTTGTCACAGCAGAGAGTCATCGGGCCCGACGCATTGGGAATTACCCCTAGGTCGGTAATGAACTCCTTCATCCAGACTGCTTCCTGTGCTGCCTCCGAGGCTGCCATGTATTCCGCTTCACATGTAGATCCCGCCACGACGCTTTGCTTGCAACTGCACCAGCTTACTGCTCCTCCATTCAAAATATACACGTATCCGGTCTGTGACTTCGAGTCATCCAGATCTGTGTCGAAGCTAGCGTCGACGTAACCCTTTACGACGAGCTCTTCGTCACCTCCATAAACGAGAAACATATCCTTAGTCCTCTTCAGGTACTTCAGGATATTCTTGACCGTTGTCCAGTGTTCCTTGCCGGGATTACTTTGGTACCTTCCTACCAAACTTACGGCAAGGTTTACATCAGGTCTGGTACACAGCATGGCATACATAATAGACCCTATGGCCGAGGCATAGGGGATGACACTCATCTCTTCTATATCTTCTGCCGTGGTCGGGCATTGAGCCGTGCTCAATTGCACACCTTGCAATACAGGCAAGAACCCCTTCTTGGACTGATCCATACTGAACTTCTTCAATATCTTGTCAAGGTATGTACTCTGTGAAAGGCCAATAAGGCGTCTTGATCTATCTCTATAGATCTTGATGCCTAATATATAAGCAGCTTCTCCAAGGTCCTTCATTGAAAAACACTTATTCAAATAGGCCTTTATACTTTCCAAGAATTCTATATCATTTCCCATCAATAATATGTCATCCACATATAATATGAGAAATGCTACAGAGCTCCCACTCACTTTCTTGTAAACACAGGCTTCTCCATAAGTCTGTGTAAACCCAAACGCTTTGATCATCTCATCAAAGCGAATGTTCCAACTCCGAGATGCTTGCACCAGCCCATATATTGAGCGCTGGAGCTTGCATACTTTGTTAGCATTCTTAGGATCGACAAAACCTTCCGGCTGCATCATATACAACTCTTCCTTAAGGAAGCCGTTAAGGAATGCCGTTTTGACGTCCATCTGCCATATCTCATAATCATAGTATGCGGCAATTGCTAACATGATTCGGACGGACTTCAGCTTCGCTACGGGTGAGAAAGTCTCATCGTAGTCAACCCCTTGAACTTGTCGATAACCCTTAGCGACAAGTCGAGCTTTGTAGATGGTCACATTTCCATCCGCGTCCGTCTTCTTCTTAAAGATCCATTTGTTTTCTATGGCTCGCCGCTCATCGGGCAAGTCAGTCAAAGTCCATACTTTGTTTTCATACATGGATTCTATCTCGGATTTCATGGCTTCTAGCCATTTTGTCGGAATCCGGGCCCGCCATCGCTTCTTCATAGTTCGAAGGTTCACCGTTGTCTAACAACATGATTTCCAGGACAGGGTTGCCGTACCACTCTGGTGCGGAACGTGTCCTTGTGGACCTACGAAGTTCAGTGACTTGATCCGAAGCTTCATGATCATCATCATTAACTTCCTCCCCAGTCGGTGTAGGCACCACAGGAACACTTTCCCGTGCTGTGCTACTTTCCGGTTCGAAAGGGGTGACTATCACCTCATCAAGTTCCACTTTCCTCCCACTCAATTCTTTCGAGAGAAACTCCTTCTCCAGAAAGGACCCGTTCTTGGCAACGAAGATCTTGCCTTCGGATCTGAGGTAGAAGGTATACCCAATAGTTTCCTTAGGGTATCCTATGAAGACGCATTTTTCCGATTTGGGTTCGAGCTTTTCAGGTTGAAGTTTCTTGACATAAGCATCGCATCCCCAAACTTTTAGAAACGACAGCTTAGGTTTCTTCCCAAACCATAATTCATACGGTGTCATCTCAACGGATTTCGACGGAGCCCTATTTAAAGTGAATGCGGCAGTCTCTAAAGCATAGCCCCAAAATGAGAGCGGTAAATCAGTAAGAGACATCATAGATCGCACCATATCCAATAGAGTGCGATTACGACGTTCGGACACACCATTTCTCTGAGGTGTTCCAGGCGGCGTGAGTTGTGAAACTATTCCACATTTCCTTAAGTGTGCACCAAACTCGTGACTTAAATATTCTCCACCACGATCTGATCGTAGGAATTTTATTCTCCTGTCACGTTGATTCTCAACCTCACTCTGAAATTCTTTGAACTTTTCAAAGGTTTCAGACTTGTGTTTCATCAGGTAGACATATCCATATCTACTTAAATCATCAGTGAGAGTGAGAACATAACGATATCCTCCGCGAGCCTCAACACTCATTGGACCACACACATCGGTATGTATGATTTCCAATAAGTTGGTTGCTCGCTCCATTGTTCCGGAGAACGGAGTCTTGGTCATCTTACCCATGAGGCATGGTTCGCACGTGTCAAATGATTCGTAATCAAGAGACTCCAAAAGTCCATCTGCATGGAGCTTCTTCATGCGCTTGACACCAATGTGACCAAGGCGGCAGTGCCACAAGTATGTGGGACTATCGTTATCAACTTTACATCTTTTGGTATTCACATTATGAACATGTGTAACATCACGTTCGAGATTCATCAAAAATAAACCATTGACCAGCGGGGCATGACCATAAAACATATCTCTCAAATAAATAGAACAACCATTATTCTCGGATTTAAATGAGTAGCCATCTCGAATTAAACGAGATCCAGATATAATGTTCATGCTCAAAGCTGGCACCAAATAACAATTATTGAGGTTTAAAACTAATCCCGTGGGTAGATGCAGAGGTAGCGTGCCGACGGCGATCACATCGACCTTGGAACCATTCCCGACGCGCATCGTCACCTCGTCCTTTGCCAGTCTCCGTTTATTCCGTAGTTCCTGTTTTGAGTTACAAATATGAGCAACCGCACCGGTATCAAATACCCAGGAGCTATTACGAGTACTGGTAAGGTACACATCAATTACTTGTATATCACATATACCTTGGGTGTTGCCGGCCTTCTTCTTGTCCGCTAAATATTTGGGGCAGTTCCGTTTCCAGTGACCACTTCCCTTGCAATAAAAGCACTTAGTCCCGGGCTTGGGTCCATTCTTTGACTTCTTCCCAGTAACTGGTTTACCGGGCGCGGCAACTCCCTTGCCGTCCTTCTTGAAGTTCTTCTTACTCTTGCCCTTCTTGAACTTAGTGGTTTTATTCACCATCAACACTTGATGTTCTTTTCTGATCTCCCCTTCTGCTGATTTCAGCATTGAATATACCTCGGGAATGGTCTTTTCCATCCCCTGCATATTGTAGTTCATCACAAAGCTCTTGTAGCTTGGTGGAAGCGACTGGAGGAGTCTGTCAATGACCGCGTCATCCGGGAGATTAACTCCCAGCTGAGACAAGCGGTTGTGCAACCCAGACATTCTGAGTATGTGCTCACTAACAGAACTGTTCTCCTCCATTTTACAGCTGAAGAACTTGTCGGAGACATCATATCTCTCGACCCGGGCATGAGCTTGAAAAACCAGTTTCAGCTCCTCGAACATCTCATATGCTCCATGTTTCTCAAAACGCTTTTGGAGACCCGGTTCTAAGCTGTAAAGCATGCCGCACTGAACGAGGGAGTAATCATCAGCACGTGATTGCCAAGCGTTCATAACATCTTGGTTCTGTGGGATTGGTGCATCACCTAGCGGTGCTTCTAAGACATAATCTTTCTTGGCTACTATGAGGATGAGCCTCAGGTTCCGGACCCAGTCCGTATAGTTGCTGCCATCATCTTTCAGCTTGGTTTTCTCTAGGAACGCGTTGAAATTGAGGACAACGTTGGCCATTTGATCTACAATACATAGTGTAGAGATTTTAGACTAAGTTCATGATAATTGAGTTCATCTAATCAAATTATTTAATGAACTCCCACTCAGATAGACATCCCTCTCGTCATCTAAGTGAAACATGATCCGAGCTTAACTAGGCCGTGTCCGATCATCACGTGAGACGGACTAGTCAAGATCGGTGAACATCTCCATGTTGATCGTATCTTCTATACGACTCATGCTCGACCTTTCGGTCCTCCGTGTTCCGAGGCCATGTCTGTACATGCTAGGCTCGTCAAGTGAACCTAAGTGTATTGCGTGTGTTCCGAGGCCATGTCTGTGCATGCTAGGCTCGTCAACACCCGTTGTATTCGAACGTAAGAATCTATCACACCCGATCATCACGTGGTGCTTCGAAACGACGAACCTTCGCAACGGTGCACAGTTAGGGTGAACACTTTCTTGAAATTATTATAACGGATCATCCTACTTGCTACCGTCGTTCTAAGCAAATAAGATGCAAAAACATGATAAACATCACATGCAATCAAATAGTGACATGATATGGCCAATATCATCATGCTCCTTTGATCTCCATCTTCGGGGCACCATGATCATCTTTGTCACCGGCATGACACCATGATCTCCATCATTGTGTCTTCATGAAGTCGTCACGCCAACGATTACTTCTACTTCTATGGCTAACGCGTTTAGCAATAAAGTAAAGTAATTTACATGGCGTTATTCAATGACACGCAGGTCATACAAAATAATAAAGACAACTCCTATGGCTCCTGCCGGTTGTCATAATCATCGACATGCAAGTCGTGATTCCTATTACAAGAATATGATCAATCTCATACATCACATATATCATTCATCACATCTTCTGGCCATATCACATCACATAGCACTTGCTGCAAAACAAGTTAGACGTCCTCTAATTGTTGTTGCAAGTTTTTTACGTGGTTTGTAGGTTTCTAGCAAGAACGTTTCTTACCTACGTATGACCACAACGTGATTTGCCAATTTCTATTTACCCTTCATAAGGACCCTTTTCATCGAATCCGTTCCGACTAAAGTAGGAGAGACAGACACCCGCTAGCCACCTTATGCATCTAGTGCATGTCAGTCGGTGGAACCTGTCTCGCGTAAGAGTACGTGTAAGGTCGGTCCGGGCCGCTTCATCCTACAATGCCGCCGAAACAAGAAAAGACTAGTAGCGGCAAGAAGAATTGGCAAACTCAACGCCCACAACTGCTTTGTGTTCTACTCGTGCATAGTAACTACGCATAGACCTGGCTCATGATGCCACTGTTGGGAATCGTAGAATAATTTTAAAATTTTCCTACGCTCACCAAGATGCATCTATGGAGTCTACTAGCAACGAGGGGAAAGGAGTGCATCTACATACCCTTGTAGATCGCGAGCGGAAGCGTTCCAATGAACGTGGATGACGGAGTCGTACTCGCCGTGATCCAAATCACCGATGACCGAGTGCCGAACGGACGGCACCTCCGCGTTCAACACACGTACGGTGCAGCGACGTCTCCTCCTTCTTGATCCAGCAAGGGGGAAGGAGAGGTTGATGGAGATCCAACAGCACGACGGCGTGGTGGTGGATGTAGCGGGTCTCCGGCAGGGCTTCGCCGAGCTTCTGCGAGAGAGAGAGAGAGAGAGAGAGGTGTTGCAGGGGAGGAGGGAGGCGCCCAAGGCTGTTGTTTGCTGCCCTCCCTCCCCCCCCCTTATATAGGCCCCTGGGGGGTGCGCCAGCCCTGGGAGATGGGATCTCCAAGGGGGGGGCGGCGGCCAAGGGGGGAAGGAGTTGCCTTGCCCCCCAAGGCAAGGGGAAAGCTCCCACCCTAGGGTTTCCAACCCTGGGCGCATGGGGGGAGGCCCAAGGGGGGCGCCCCAGCCCACTAGGGGCTGGTTCCCTTCCACTTTCAGCCCACGGGGCCCTCCGGGACAGGTGGCCCCACCCGGTGGACCCCCGGGACCCTTCCGATGGTCCCGGTACAATACCGGTAACCCCCGAAACTCTCCCGGTGGCCGAAACTTGACTTCCTATATATAATTCTTCACCTCCGGACCATTCCGGAACCTCTCGTGACGTCCGGGATCTCATCCGGGACTCCGAACAACTTTCGGGTTTCCGCATACATATATCTCTACAACCCTAGCGTCACCGGACCTTAAGTGTGTAGACCCTACGGGTTCGGGAGACATGCAGACATGACCGAGACGCCTCTCCGGTCAATAACCAACAGCGGGATCTAGATACCCATGTTGGCTCCCACATGCTCCACGATGATCACATCGGATGAACCACGGTGTCGAGGATTCAATCAATCCGTATGCAATTCCCTTTGTCAAACGGTATGTTACTTGCCCGAGATTCGATCGTCGGTATCCCAATACCTTGTTCAATCTCGTTACCGGCAAGTCTCTTTACTCGTACCGCAATGCATGATCCCGTGACTAACGCCTTAGTCACATTGAGCTCATTATGATGATGCATTACCGAGTGGGCCCAGAGATACCTCTCCGTCACATGGAGTGACAAATCCCAATCTCGATCCGTGCCAACCCAACATACACTTTCGGAGATACCCGTAATGCACCTTTATAGTCACCCAGTTACGTTGTGACGTTTGGCACACCCAAAGCACTCCTACAGTATCCGGGAGTTGCACGATCTCATGGTCTAAGGAAAAGATACTTGACATTGGAAAAGCTCTAGCAAACAAAACTACACGATCTTTTATGCTATGCTTAGGATTGGGTCTTGTCCATCACATCATTCTCCTAATGATGTGATCCCGTTATCAATGACATCCAATGTCCATAGTCAGGAAATCATGACTATCTGTTGATCAACGAGCTAGTCAACTAGAGGCTTACTAGGGACAGGTTGTGGTCTATGTATTCACACATGTATTACGATTTCCGGACAATACAATTATAGCATGAATAATAGACTATTATCATGAACAAAGAAATATAATAATAACCATTTATTATTGCCTCTAGGGCATATTTCCAACACGTTCGTCAGTGCGGAGTTCTTGTGAAGGACCAACTCCCGATCTCCATTCAAGAATGGAAAGAGCCAAAAACTAAACGTCCATATGTTACTTGGGTCGACGACAGAGCAAAAGAAAAGCTTTGGGAATCTTTGATGGAACATTTCACCCTACCAGATTATTTCACTGATGCAAATGTGCAGAAAGTCAAGGACGCTGCTCTTAAGAAGATGGCAAATTGCATTCAACACCCACAAGAAAACTGTATGGGCCAACTACGTCGATGCAGAGAGGAAGACTCCAGAATTAAAGGGAACACTGGAGAAGCAAAGAGAACACTGGCCCGCTTTCGTGAAATTCAAAGAATCAGAATTATCTAAGGAACGGTCCAGAAAAAACAAGGCCAATGCCGCAAAAAAGACGCAGTTCCATAGGCTGGGGCCAGGTGGCTACGCGGTGGCAATGCCTAAGTAGGATAAGTCTGAGCAAGAGATGGAGGATGCAGGGGTCACTCCCGTTACTAGGAGCTGGCCCCTAGGTGCAGAACTTGGTTCTATGCGCATGGGGGGCGTTGGAGCCGAAGACAGGCCTGGTTTCGAAGAAGGCAAGTCTAAAAGGAGCTGAACAAACATTACTTGACGCAATAGAAGATGCTCGAAAGGGGGTGTTCACGCCCAACAGAGAGAACGACGAGCTTACGCGCGCCCTGGGAAATCCTGAACACCCGGGAAGAACAGGAGGCAAGGGCGTTATTCCCTGGTATGAGGGCTTTTCGGAATGGAACGACGACTACAGGTGCCGTGCAAGAAAGAAGATGGAGGACGAGAAGAAGAGGAAGCTGGAGGAGGAGCAGAGGAAGCAGGACGTAGAACGCCTTCAAGGCCTAGAAGCAAGGCACGCGGACTTGGCACTCAAATTCCAGCGGCAGCAGCAGCAGATCGACTCACTTAGCCAGGAAAGGGGGTCTCAGCAGCGGCAGCAGCTAGCGGATGATCGTCAAGCATTGGATAGCACCGTCCCATCCATGCCGAGAAGCAGCGTTGGTTCCGCCCCGGGCGACGCACTGCTGGATAGATACCCTGTGGATGACATCATAGAGAACACTAACTGTGAGCTACACTTCAGAATGAAGAACATATCCATGAAGGTGGCGGACGCCGTTGCTTTTACAAATCCCCCCGAAGCAACCTTCCATTGCAACGCGATTCCAGCGGGCTATGCTCGTGTCTTGGTTGATGAGGTGGTGGACCAATATTCGGGGCTAGAGCTTGACATTCCTGGAGGTTACGATGAGCACACACTGGGAGAGGCCATACATCGTATCATCCTATGGAGAAAGGATTGCATCATCTTTCGAAGGCCACCGACACCGCGTCAGCCGACTCCTCCTCGAAGTCCGCCACCGAGTCAGCAGACTCCCGCTCCTCCAAGTCCACGAACGCGTGAGCCGACCCCTCCTCGAAGTCCGCCACCGTGTCAGCAGACTCCCGCTCCTCCAAGTCCACCAATGCGTGAGCAGACTCCTGCTCCAACTCAGCCACGTCAGCCATCTCCGCCGCCTCAGCAATCGCAGAAGAGACACGCCGCAGCTATGGTGCGTAGTGGTACGAGTCGAGGTAGTACAGGAGGTACAGGCGGAGGCAAGCGATATAAATATGGTCCAAGCCTCGCTCCTCTTCCTCAGAGGCCTTACGACATGACCAAGGAGCAAAACGATGCCATAGTGCGGGCCCAAGTGGACGCCCATTTTGGACCGAAACCGGCACCGCCGTCAAGGGAGAAAGTGCCTGAGAAAGTTATTGACCACTTTATTCATATGGTAAGAAAACCAGCTCCCAAGCCTGTTGACTCAGACTATGAGCGCCAAATCAGGAAGGCACATCGAGCACGACTACAGAAAGAAGCGAGCTCGAGCTCGAGCCAACAAGCAGCTGTCAAAAATTGCGGGAAAACCGTTCCCCAGCTGGGAGAACAGGCGGCGCAATCGATCCCCCCGCTTGTTGTGCCAACAACACATGAGAGTACGCGCGCCCAATATTATTGTGGGCAAACCATTAACGTTCCCCAGTTGGGCAATGTGGTAATAACCGAGGAGCATATAATGCAGGCTGAAATGCTCAAGATCACTGTTGGACAACTCCTCGAGATCGAGCCCATGTCTCTGCTTAGAGAGGAGAAAATAAAACGGAAATATGTCCGGGGCCAACCTTTGGTCGAGCCAGACGAGGTCAAGAATCTCCCAACGAGAATGTATGAATTGCATCAGTGGTACATGAACATTACCAAGAGTTCCAATCGAGAGTCCCTCATGGTGAATGTCAAGGAGGAGCATTACTTCCAAGAGAAAGCTGTGTCCGTTGAGTATTCAGAACTATTTCAGTTATTCAATCAAGATGCACTCGACAAATCTATCATCAGTTGCTACTGTCTGTAAGTGATTTCTTTCTGTAATTTAAGTCTCAAGCTAGCTGTAGTGATCATTTTGATCAATCATTACCTGTAATTATCCTCACTATATTCTTTTCTGTGGTATTATGCAGGATGAAGATGTATGAAATGAAAAAATCTGGACGCTATGGCATTGGGTTCATTGACCCAAATACCGTTAATGAATACACATGGAAAATTGCAAGTTGTCGAGCAAGTTTAGAGGAAAGCATGCTAGAGTTCTTGAAGCGCCTCAATACCAATGAAGATATACTACTTCCTTACAACTTCCTGTGAGTCACACTGTCTTGTACTACAAATTATGTTTTTGCTTACTAGCTAGCTAGATGTTAATAATTAAGTGTATATGGTTTAGGGTAGTTGATTAGTGTTATGCACATGCCCGCTTAATTAAGACATGCAAACGTGTGCGCATGTAGTTTCCACTGGATCTTGTTAGACATTAAAGTTGATGAAGGAAAAGTTGAAGTACTGGGCTCACTACTTAAAAAACAAAGTGACTACACCATCTTGAAGGGGATAGTCAACAGGTAATTTCAATCATTATTAACTATATCTCGGCCTATTTAGTTCGTCATTTCCTGATATGAACTATTTAATAACCCCTTTATTAATTTTCTTCGCCGGCGGGCAAGGCTTGGACAAAGTTTTCATCAAGGTGACTCCAGGAAAATGGGCAGAAAAGCTGTTTTGGTATCGACCCAAGGTAAGTAATTAAGTAGTACTAGCTAGCTAACTACCATCTCTTTAATTCTTGTTTCAATACCATTAATTAATTATCATGCTTGATTAATTATTACCTGATTAAATTCAATTCTCGTAAAGGCCCTGAAGCAGGTGCCGGGGACTGATGTGTGTGCATTCTACGTTTGCGAGAACATTCGCATGATGGCGTCCGAAAGGAGCAGATCTGATAGACAGCAATGGGTACGTTTCACAGAACACTATTCACAATTTTTACATGATTATCGATATTGATTTCCTTCTTAACAGTTCCATGACGTGCGGGAGAAGCTCCTACCAACGGAGCGCATACGAGCACTTCAAGAGGAAATAGCGGGATTTTTGCTCGACCAGATCATAGATCCCAAAGGAGAATACTATTATCCGCTACCGCCCCATGAACCACTTGTCATCGTGCTCCGAAGGCACGAAGGCAACATGTAGGAGAAATTGTATATATACCTAATTGTATAAATATATACATGCATGTGTATATGTGTGAATTATAATGGTGGTTGTGAGACATTCGATGATATATATATATATATATATATATATATATATATATATATATATATATATATATATATATGTAGGTAAATTGTTTGGGGCACCTAGCATTTAATAGCTCACATGTCCACCCATTTGCATTTATTGATTTGAATAAAATTAAAACACACATTAATTGGTGGAGTGAGAATGACACAATAAAAAAGAAAGATATATACATGATTACATGCATCCTCTTTAGATCAAGGTATACTATGTACGCACAATGTAACTCGCCGGCTTGTGGATTTTCTATGCACAGATGAATACATGTATACATAAAAATCGACACCTTCATGAGGTATCCATGACAATTTTTTTTATTATGTATATCGACAAATTGTGCGCTGACTCCAAATAATATAAACATACCCTTGGTATATATACCTACTAATAAAATTATGTTCGTGCTACGTATATATCTAATGATTTATTCTAGGTTTTAGGTAGTAAAGAAATTATATACATAGCGGAAATGTATAGACCTACTAACGGAATTATGTACATACGTGGGTATGCATATACCTACTAACGAAATTATATACATACCCCGCAAAAAAAAGAAATTATATACATACGTGGGTATGCATATACCTACTAACGAAATTATATACATACCCCGCAAAAAAAAGAAATTATATACATACGCGGGTATGCATATACCTAACAAAGAAATTATGTACATACGCGGGGTATGCATATACCCCTAAAAAAATTATGTACATACGCGTGTGCTTTTCAAATAAAGTACATGTACGGGTATGTGTATGTGGATACCCAATTATGTGATGGGTACGTGTATACTTACTACTGAAATTACGTAATATACACGTCTATTTACATACGTAGTTATTTATTTTACGAATAAATAAGTGCTATATAAGGAGGTAATAAATGTTGATTTTTATTCACCATGGTATTTTAATGACCTTCCTTTTCTATGATGTGACATGCATGCATGGACGGTTAAAGAATTAAAGCCTGTCAAATTAACTAGTAATTAAATCATTTATATTGGTTTCCAAATCAGTCGCTAAGCACGATCCAACGATGGATAGGCAAGGTGCCCAGGCACCTAGGTGTCCCAAACTGGCGTATATATATATATATATATATATATATATATATATATATATATGATCGGTTCTGAACGAGAAATTCTATTTATATATATATGCATAACGTGTACAATATGTAGTATCGTAAAATACCAGCAAACAAAAAAATATTAAATGAAAACAACAAAATTAAAGGAAAAATAAAAAATAAAACCAAAACCCCCTCAAATATTTTAGTACCGGTTGGTGTTACTAACCGGTACTAAAGGGCTCCCCGCCCCCGGCGCTGGCTCGTGCCACGTGGGTGCACTTTAGTGCCGGTTCGTGCCTAACCGGTACTAAAGGGGGGGGACCTTTAGTCCCCACTCTTTAGTGCCGGTTGCGGAACCGGCACTAAAGGCCCTTACGAACCGGTGATACATCCCGGTTTTGCACTAGTGTTGTGGTGCTTTGTACTTTTGGTGAACCATTTATAATAAATTAGTATCCTTTTTACAAAAACAAAAGAGATAGGGGACTTGCTATAAACAAGCAACATAAACAGAAATGACCTACACACTCCACACGATGTCAACCTCAATTTACATACAAATACAAAGACACACTAACACAAGGAACTTGCTAGACATATCCATTAATATATGGTGAAGTATTTCAAGAACCACAAGATCAACAAAACTACGAAAATTTTCAAGGATGGCTCAATAAAATCAATAAGGTTATAATATAGGGAGTGGATAAGGATATGCGGGATATGCTAACAGAAGAGGACACTTCTTTCCAACTCATCAAATGCATAAAAACGAGGAACAGATCAGTTAAAAGAAAGGGATTGCTTGTCAGCAATCACAACAACACCTTTGGCAAAAGGATGGTGCGAAAATAACAAAGAAGCAAACGAAAAGCTCCTAGCAATATGTTGCATTGTCACCAGGACGGACAAGGTTGGGCCGAGCCCCGGGTTGGGTACACTGTACTATAACTACATTACGCTAGATAGTGCTTCCAGAAGCCCACTTGTGGTCTTTGCGCTCCTAGCCACGGCTTAGTGTGCCTGTTGTCTCCACCCTTGATTTTTCACAATCGCTAGAAGAACAAATGAAACCAAAATTATAATCCAGACGTCATCAATGAATCATTCTTTGCTCTAGCTTGAGAGTATTTACCCATGTTATAGCTTGAGAAAGGGCAAGACATACACGCTTTCAAGAAAAATTCTTTATGCTTTGCTCCGCCATATGCTAAAATATTTGCTGGTTCTAGAAAGCATGCACTAGTGATTTTAACTTTACAACTAGTCTGTTTATGCTAAAAAGATAAAGAAGTAAGTAATTATAAGTTACTTAATAGGGACGACTAGTCGACACATATTTTGAAGATCATATGTGTTTTCCAGTTGCACAGATGATTGAAAAACTAGCCACCATTGTCATTTTCATTCATCGAAGGCATCTTCTTTTCATCAGTCAAGGCAATTGGATTTTGATATCTCAAAAGACATGTAAGATAAAAGAAACCTAGAAATCTCTCGACATTTCAAATATCAACAACTTTACACATCATGAGAAGGCTAGAACCACAACTGCAAGGGAAAATGATCGAGCTAGCAAGTAGAAAGCCAAGACTAGGCACAACAAGGAGGAAAGTATGATTTCTAACGGATAGAGAACTACTGGATAATCATTTTATTACTCATATAATCCCAAAATCTATCACAATAAAATACAACCACATCAGACAAGAAATAATAGGAAGATCTTTAGAATGACATAAACATTTGGCACTGGATGTGTATCTACTTGCTAGTTGTTGATTTAGTATTGGAACTGAGTCGAACTTTATCTTTCGTTGATAGGTGTAGTTGTGCATCTGTGTCCAACAACATTCCCTATGGTAACTTTCCACTAGCATGAAAGAAAAATTGATCATTGTCATTGTAAATGAAAAACAAATGGCACTCCAAAACAAAAGATTGTGTCATTGATGCTCTATAATTTCTGAAATGTGTGTTTCCTTTTTCAACGGATCACATCATGTACTATTAATTCTCATATAGGATAGCAAGTCCACGTCCACTAATATAAAACAAATGTTGATTCGTGTCATCGGCAAGGCCGAAGTGTCATCCAGAGCTCTGATACGTTGGTTGATGATCCCAACTACTGTTGCGAATGTTGATAAACTTTCAATCTAGTGGCTGATCCTAACAGTAAAAATAGTAAACACCACTAACCTTGGCACCTTGCTATTGCACCCCAATGAATAGTCAAAAGGCCAAAATCGTCAACCAATTGTGCATAAAAACAAAATATTGAAGTGTTGGCTCATGCTACCCTCACTGTCATTGAGATCACCGCAAATGGTGTCTTTGCACATCCTTGAGGGTGATCATGCATGTCCGTAGATACTGTCAGATGTCATCATTGTTGTCGCTTCCCCGAATGAACTTGTTCCCATTGGTACTGGCAACCAAAGTTATGCAGTGTGTTCCTGTCGCTACCGCTCCCGTCTTAGCGCGCTTAAGAAATGACCATGTGGTCGGCATCACCGTCTGTAGGGTTCCCTCCATCACACTGCATTTTGTTGTCCCTCACCTTCCATACAATGTAAAGAGAAGTCATGTTGTGTGTGTGTGTGTGTGTGTTGTTTTTTGAATGTCGCGGGCTCAGATTGGACGGGAAAATAAACAAAAATGGCCATCCAGACATTTTTTTTGGGCCTTGCTTGGAAAAATGTTGGGCACCAGTAATTCTTTTCCTTTTTTTGAAAATTACACCACAACTTTGCCAAAAACAAGGGCCAAGGGGGCTAGGTAGTGCAAACAACAAATCCTGATTTCTCACATTTCAAAATGAAACTGGGCACGGCACCGAAATAAGAAGAAAAAAGTATGCGCTCATCAATGATTGAACTACCCTCAACACAAAACATTATCCGATGAGGGGGCAAAAAACTAGGAATTGTTAACTAAACGTCAAAAAAAACTACTGCCTCCAATCCATATTAATTTGTCGTTGATTTAGCATACTTTTTCTGATTCATATTAACTTTCATTGACTTAGTACGTTAAATCAACGGTAATTAATATGGATAGGAGAGAGTAAGTATTTTTCAGACCACCACCAATATCCACACACACGCACACTTGGTCATAGCTCCGTCACTATGCACCATGAAGGTGCCTGCAACAGTCTTCACACAGGCATCAAGAAACCCATGAAATATGTTTTGTTTTTTTTTCATTTTGACATCAACCTCGTAACGAGGAACATGATACAACCAGTTCTCCACAAAGGCAAAACAAAGCCTTGCACTGTATCCACAATAATTGCAAGTTCTGCACAATTATCGCAGCACACTAGTCACTTCCACAGTCACAGTAGATCTATAAATATTTGCTCCAAAAAGGAAAAAGGTACGTGACACATCACCTATATGCATCTTGCATGTTGGCCACGCGATTCGGAAAGGAAGGGGGGCGCGGAGCTGGCACGGGCAGCGGCGCCGCGTCAGCTCGCGTGGCCATGAGGGGTAGAAAAAGATCCCAGGGATCCAGCTGCTTTAGCCAGCTGACCTGGGCGGTGCCTAGGCCACATCTTCCGAATGGGCGTACATGGACCACGTCTGTCTGATTAACAAACCGTTGATTTTTCTCATCTGATTACCAGTTATAGTCATGACGCATCAAGTGATAGTACCCTTTTTTGGTAGCCTCTTGCCACCAGTCTAGGATCTTCTGTGGAGTATTATTCATCGAGCAGTGATGTCATTTTCTTGCTCCTGTGCGTAGCCTAGAACTTCGTTTGTTTGCATGTATATGTCGCAGGATTTGATGGGTTTAAGTTCCACAATTTTATTATGCTGACGTGGAAGAGCTTCAGTTTGTTCATGCATAGAGTCAAAGCAGCTGGCTGGAATATTTTAGTAGCTCCAGAGCGCGGCGTCTGCTCCGCCGCCTTCGGTGTCCCAGCACGCGCCGGCGACCAGCGGTTGCGGCGGCTCGAGCAGAAGCCCCTCCGCGAAGTACGCATAGTATGTGTCCAGGTCCATTTCCCCGGACATGTCCAGCTCGAACATGTCGCAGCCTAGTGTGGCCGGCACCTCAAACATTCCGTTGCCAGACGGCAGGGACGACGACGTCCATGACGAGCCGGTATTTTCCATGGACGACTCCGCGGATTGGCTACAGGTTCCGTCATCGACGGGAACGGTGGCGGCCAGGGACGTGGTGGCGGCGCCGCTGGCGGCCTCTCGGCGTTGGAAGTCCGCGACAGCGCTGAGAGCCGCGCGCCGGATGTCTGCAAAGTCGGAGAGCGCGGACGGCACCGCGAGGAGCCAGGCGGAGTCGGCGAAGTTGAGGCACGGGGTGGAGGGGCCGATCAGGCCGAGCATGGCGGCGTCGTGCGCTCGCGCGGCCGCCTCAGCAGTGAGGTGCGTGCCGAGCCACAGCCGCTCGCCGCGCTTGCCGGGGACGCGCACCTCGCACACCCACCGGCCGGCGCTGCCGCGGCGCCGCACGCCGCGGTACACCGGGTGGCGCGTCTCCTTGAACTTGGTGCGCCCGGCCGGGCGCTTCAGGTGCGAGGAGGACGAAGGGGAGGAAGGGGAGCTCCCCTGCTGATCGGAGCCGGTCATGTCCATTGCTACTGCAGATGGTCAGTGCTGGCTCGAGCTTACGTACGGTGGACCGAGGTCGATCTATGGAGTGTGAGAGCAGGCTGAGCTTGAGCTGGGGAGTGTTGGTTATGATTGAGTGTCTTGTGGAGTGCGCTGCTTTATAGTTCTCCCTGACGCGCTCTAGACTAGCGGCAGCGACGAAAGACGCGTCAGGGATTTGCAGCGTTGAAATGAAGGCACCTTCTTGCTTGATGAGACTGACAGTTGGGGCCCCTGCGTGTGACCATCTAGCAAACAGCAGGCTGGCACAAGTGACGCATTTTTCTCCCGCGTTATATGTTGTTCTCCAGCGATTGAGTGTCTTTGCGGAGTGTACGCGGTGTGGGGAAGCGGCACGGGACAAGTGACGCGTCAGGGAATTGCAGCTTTAAAAAGGAAGGCATCTTCTTGCTGGAGACTCGTTTTATACGCGGTGTGGGCAAGCGGCAGGGGACAAGTGACGCGTCATGGATTTGCAGCGTGATAAGGTGTTGCTCGAAACTGATAAATGGGGCCCACTAGCATGGACCAGCCTTGGACAAGTGAGGCATTTTCCTCGTGTTATGTAGTTCTATCCAAGACAAGTACCGCATTTTTTTCCGAGAACATTACAACCGTAGGTGGTCGAGAAAAGTGTTATACCCATCCCACTAAAATTCAAGTCCTGGTGCTCGTATTATCCTTGATTTATTTCAGGATTTCTGACGATGTGCGTTCACTTCCGAGAGAATGAGCTCTATGCAAATGAATGATGTATGTCTATGTTTATTTTAATGTTTACTTTCATTTTCATTCGCGTGACTAGTTAAGGAATAAGAAAATCAAAGAGTGTTTCATCTGACTATCATTAGCATGGCGGATACCTAAAAGGAAACATTCAGATCCCTGACATACAAAATGGAGGTGTTTATTCGGAAATTCCTACGTTGTCCATGGAATTATATATAGGAAGTCAAGTTTCGGCCACCGGGAAAGTTTCGGGGGTTACCGGTATTGTACCGGGACCACCGGAAGGGTCCCGGGGGTCCACCGGGTGGGGCCACCTATCCCGGAGGGCCCCGTGGGCTGAAAGTGGAAGGGAACCAGCCCCTAGTGGGCTGGGCGCCCCCCATGGGCCTCCCCCCATGCGCCTAGGGTTGCAAACCCTAGGGAGGGGGGCTTCCCCCTTGCCTTGGGGGGCAAGGCAACCCCTTCCCCCCCTTTGGCCGCCGCCCCCCACCCTAGATGGGATCTGGCCGGTGCCCCCCCTCCCAGGGGGCCTATATAAAGGGGGGAGGGAGGGTAGCAACCTACAGCCTTGGGCGCCTCCCTCCTCCCTTGCAACACCTCTCTCTCTCTCTCGCAGAAGCTCGGTGAAGCCCTGCCGGAGACCCGCTACATCCACCACCACGCCGTCGTGCTGCTGGATCTCCATCAACCTCTCCTTCCCCCTTGCTGGATCAAGAAGGAGGAGACGTCGCTGCACCGTATGTGTGTTGAACGCGGAGGTGCCGTCCGTTCGGCACTCGGTCATCGGTGATTTGGATCACGGCGAGTACGACTCCGTCATCCACGTTCATTGGAACGCTTCCGCTCGCGATCTACAAGGGTATGTAGATGCACTCCCTTCCCCTCGTTGCTAGTACACTCCATAGATGCATCTTGGTGAGCGTAGGAAAATTTTAAATTATGCTACGATTCCCAACAGTGGCATCATGAGCCAGGCCTATGCGTAGTTACTATGCACGAGTAGAACACAAAGCAGTTGTGGGCGTTGAGTTTGCCAATTCTTCTTGCCGCTACTAGTCTTTTCTTGTTTCGGCGGCATTGTAGGATGAAGCGGCCCGGACCGACCTTACACGTACGCTTACGTGAGACAGGTTCCACCGACTGACATGCACTAGTTGCATAAGGTGGCTAGCGGGTGTCTGTCTCTCCTACTTTAGTCGGAACAGATTCGATGAAAAGGGTCCTTATGAAGGGTAAATAGAAATTGGCAAATCACGTTGTGGTCATACGTAGGTAAGAAACGTTCTTGATAGAAACCTACAAAACACGTAAAAAACTTGCAACAACAATTAGAGGACGTCTAACTTGTTTTTGCAGCAAGTGCTATGTGATGTGATATGGCCAGAAGATGTGATGAATGATATATGTGATGTATGAGATTGATCACATTCTTGTAATAGGAATCACGACTTGCATGTCGATGAGTATGACAACCGGCAGGAGCCATAGGAGTTGTCTTTATTATTTTGTATGACCTGCGTGTCATTGAATGACGCCATGTAATTTACTTTACTTTGTTGCTAAACGCGTTAGCCATAGAAGTAGAAGTAATCGTTGGCGTGACGACTTCATGAAGACACAATGATGGAGATCATGGTGTCATGCCGGTGACGAAGATGATCATGGTGCCCCGAAGATGGAGATCAAAGGAGCATAATGATATTGGCCATATCATGTCACTATTTGATTGCATGTGATGTTTATCATGTTTTTGCATCTTATTTGCTTAGAACGACGGTAGTAAGTAAGATGATCCCTTATAATAATTTCAAGAAAGTGTTCCCCCTAACTGTGCACCGTTGCGAAGGTTCGTTGTTTCGAAGCACCACGTGATGATCGGGTGTGATAGATTCTAACGTTCGAATACAACGGGTGTTGACGAGCCTAGCATGTACAGACATGGCCTCGGAACACACGCAATACACTTAGGTTGACTTGACGAGCCTAGCATGTACAGACATGGCCTCGGAACACGGAGGACCGAAAGGTCGAGCATGAGTCGTATAGAAGATACGATCAACATGGAGATGTTCACCGATCTTGACTAGTCTGTCTCACGTGATGATCGGACACGGCCTAGTTAAACTCGGATCATGTATCACTTAGATGACTAGAGGGATGTCTATCTGAGTGGGAGTTCATTAAATAATTTGATTAGATAACTTAATTATCATGAACTTAGTCTAAAATCTTTACACTATGTATTGTAGATCAAATGGCCAACGTTGTCCTCAATTTCAACGCGTTCCTAGAGAAAACCAAGCTGAAAGATGATGGCAGCAACTATACGGACTGGGTCCGGAACCTGAGGATCATCCTCATAGTAGCCAAGAAAGATTATGTCTTAGAAGCACCGCTAGGTGATGCACCAATCCCAGAGAACCAAGATGTTATGAACGCTTGGCAATCACGTGCTGATGATTACTCCCTCATTCAGTGCGGCATGCTTTACAGCTTAGAACCGGGTCTCCAAAAGCGTTTTGAGAAACATGGAGCATATGAGATGTTCGAGGAGCTGAAATTGGTTTTCCAAGCTCATGCCCGGGTCGAGAGATATGATGTCTCCGACAAGTTCTTCAGCTGTAAAATGGAGGAGAACAGTTCTGTCAGTGAGCACATACTCAGAATGTCTGGGTTACACAACCGCTTATCCCAGCTGGGAGTTAATCTCCCGGATGACGCGGTCATTGACAGAATCCCCCAGTCGCTTCCACCAAGCTACAAGAGCTTTGTGATGAACTACAATATGCAGGGGATGGAAAAGACCATTCCTGAGGTATATTCAATGCTGAAATCAGCGGAAGGGGAGATCAGAAAAGAACATCAAGTGTTGATGGTGAATAAAACCACTAAGTTCAAGAAGGGCAAGGGTAAGAAGAACTTCAAGAAGGACGGCAAGGGAGTTGTCGCGCCCGGTAAACCAGTTACTGGGAAGAAGTCAAAGAATGGACCCAAGCCCGAGACTGAGTGCTTTTATTGCAAGGGAAGTGGTCACTGCAAGCGGAACTGCCCCAAATACTTAGCGGACAAGAAGAAGGCCGGCAAAACCAAAGGTATATGTGATATACATGTAATTGATGTGTACCTTACCAGTACTCGTAGTAGCTCCTGGGTATTTGATACCGGTGCGGTTGCTCATATTTGTAACTCAAAACAGGAACTACGGAATAAACAGAGACTGGCGAAGGATGAGGTGACAATGCGCGTCGGGAATGGTTCCAAGGTCGATGTGATCGCCGTCGGCACGCTACCTCTGCATCTACCCACGGGATTAGTTTTAAACCTCAATAATTGTTATTTAGTGCCAGCTTTGAGCATGAACATTGTATCTGGATCTCGTTTAATTCGAGATGGCTACTCATTTAAATCCGAGAATAATGGTTGTTCTATTTATTTGAGAGATATGTTTTATGGTCATGCCCCGCTGGTCAATGGTTTATTTTTTATGAATCTCGAACGTGATGTTACATATGTTCATAGTGTGAATACCAAAAGATGTAAAGTTGATAACGATAGTCCCACATACTTGTGGCACTGCCGCCTTGGTCACATTGGTGTCAAGCGCATGAAGAAGCTCCATGCAGATGGACTTTTGGAGTCTCTTGATTACGAATCATTTGACACGTGCGAACCATGCCTCATGGGTAAGATGACCAAGACTCCGTTCTCTGGAACAATGGAGCGAGCAACCAACTTATTGGAAATCATACATACCGATGTGTGTGGTCCAATGAGTGTTGAGGCTCGCGGAGGATATCGTTATGTTCTCACTCTCACTGATGATTTAAGTAGATATGGGTATGTCTACCTAATGAAACACAAGTTTGAAACCTTTGAAAGGTTCAAGGAATTTCGGAGTGAAGTTGAGAATCAACGTGACAGGAAAATAAAATTCTTACGATCAGATCGTGGTGGAGAATATTTAAGTCACGAATTTGGTACACACTTAAGGAAATGTGGAATAGTTTCACAACTCACGCCGCCTGGAACACCTTAGAGAAATGGTGTGTCCGAACGTCGTAATCGCAGTCTATTGGATATGGTGCGATCTATGATGTCTCTTACCGAGTTACCGCTCTCATTTTGGGGTTATGCTTTAGAGACTGCCGCATTCACTTTAAATAGGGCTCCGTCGAAATCCGTTGAGATGACACCGTATGAATTATGGTTTGGGAAGAAACCTAAGCTGTCGTTTCTAAAAGTTTGGGGATGCGATGCTTATGTCAAGAAACTTCAACCTGAAAAGCTCGAACCCAAGTCGGAAAAATGCGTCTTCATAGGATACCCTAAGGAAACTATTGGGTATACCTTCTACCTCAGATCCGAAGGCAAGATCTTCGTTGCCAAGAACGGGTCCTTTCTGGAGAAGGAGTTTCTCTCGAAAGAATTGAGTGGGAGGAAAGTGGAACTTCATGAGGTGATAGTCACCCCTTCCGAACCGGAAAGTAGCGCAGCGCGGGAAAATGTTCCTGTGGTGCCTACACCGACTGGGGAGGAAGTTAATGATGATGATCATGAAGCTTCAGGTCAAGTTACTGAACTTCGTAGGTCCACAAGGACACGTTCCGCACCAGAGTGGTACGGCAACCCTGTCCTGGAAATCATGTTGTTAGACAATGGTGAACCTTCGAACTATGAAGAAGCGATGGCGGGCCCGGATTCCGACAAATGGCTAGAAGCCATGAAATCCGAGATAGAATCCATGTATGAAAACAAAGTATGGACTTTGACTGACTTGCCCGATGAGCGGCGAGCCATAGAAAACAAATGTATCTTTAAGAAGAAGACAGATGCGGATGGTAATGTGACCATCTACAAAGCTCGACTTGTCGCTAAGGGTTATCGACAAGTTCAAGGGGTTGACTACGATGAGACTTTCTCACCCGTAGCGAAGCTGAAGTCCGTCCGAATCATGTTAGCAATTGCCGCATACTATGATTATGAGATATGGCAAATGGACGCCAAAACGGGATTCCTTAACGGCTTTCTTAAGGAAGAATTGTATATGATGCAGCCGGAAGGTTTTGTCGATCCTAAGAATACTAACAAGGTATGCAAACTCCAGCGCTCCATCTATGGGCTGGTGCAAGCATCTCGGAGTTGGAACATTCGATTTGATGAGATGATCAAAGCGTTTGGGTTTACACAGACTTATGGAGAAGCCTGTGTTTACAAGAAAGTGAGTGGGAGCTCTGTAGCATTTCTCATATTATATGTGGATGACATACTGTTGATGGGAAATGATATAGAATTCTTGGGAAGCATAAAGGCCTACTTGAACAAGTGTTTTTCAATGAAGGACCTTGGAGAAGCTGCTTATATATTAGGCATCAAGATCTATAGAGATAGATCAAGACGCCTCATTGGTCTTTCACAGAGTACATACCTTGACAAGATATTGAAGAAGTTCAGTATGGATCAGTCCAAGAAGGGGTTCTTGCCTGTATTGCAAGGTGTGCAATTGAGCACGGCTCAATGCCCGACCACGGCAGAAGATATAGAAAATATGAGTGTCATCCCCTATGCCTCGGCCATAGGGTCTATTATGTATGCCATGCTGTGTACCAGACCTGATGTAAACCTTGCCGTAAGTTTGGTAGGAAGGTACCAAAGTAATCCCGGCATGAAACACTGGACAACAGTCAAGAAGGACTAAGGATATGTTTGTCATTTATGGAGGTGACGAAGAGCTCGTCGTAAAGGGTTACGTCGACGCTAGGTTCGACACAGATCTGGATGACTCGAAGTCACAGACCGGATACGTGTATATTTTGAATGGAGGAGCAGTAAGCTGGTGCAGTTGCAAGCAAAGCGTCGTGGAGGGATCTACATGTGAAGCGGAGTACATGGCAGCCTCGGAGGCAGCACAGGAAGCAGTCTGGATGAAGGAGTTCATTACCGACCTAGGGGTGATTCCCAATGCGTCGGGCCTGATGACTCTCTTCTGTGACAACACTGGAGCTATTGCCATTGCGAAGGAGCCCAGGTTTCACAGGAAGACCAGGCATATCAAGCGTCGCTTCAACTCCATTCGTGAAAGTGTTCAAAATGGAGACATAGATATTTGTAAAGTACATACGGACCTGAATGTAGCAGATCCGTTGACTAAACCTCTCCCTAGAGCAAAACATGATCAACACCAGGACGCAATGGGTGTTCGATTCATCACAATGTAACTAGATTATTGACTCTAGTGCAAGTGGGAGACTGTTGGAAATATGCCCTAGAGGCAATAATAAATGGTTATTATTATATTTCTTTGTTCATGGTAATTGTCTATTATTCATGCTATAATTGTATTGTCCGGAAATCGTAATACATGTGTGAATACATAGACCACAACGTGTCCCTAGTAAGCCTCTAGTTGACTAGCTCGTTGATCAACAGATAGTCATGGTTTCTTAACTATGGACATTGGATGTCATTGATAACGGGATCACATCATTAGGAGAATGATGTGATGGACAAGACCCAATCCTAAGCATAGCATAAAAGATCGTGTAGTTTCGTTTGCTAGAGCTTTTCCAATGTCAAGTATCTTTTCCCTAGACCATGAGATCGTGCAACTCCCGGATACCGTAGGAGTACTTTGGGTGTGCCAAACGTCACAACGTAACTGGGTGACTATAAAGGTACACTACGGGTATCTCCGAAAGTGTCTGTTGGGTTGGCACGGATCGAGACTGGGATTTGTCACTCCGTGTGACGGAGAGGTATCTCTGGGCCCACTCGGTAATGCATCATCATAATGAGCTCAATGTGACTAAGGCGTTAGTCACAGGATCATGCATTGCGGTACGAGTAAAGAGACTTGCCGGTAACGAGATTGAACAAGGTATTGGGATACCGACGATCGAATCTCGGGCAAGTAACATACCGATTGACAAAGGGAATTGTATACGGGATTGATTGAATCCTCGACACCGTGGTTCATCCGATGAGATCATCGTGGAACATGTGGGAGCATACATGGGTATCCAGATCCCGCTGTTGGTTATTGACCGGAGAGGCGTCTCGGTCATGTCTGCATGTCTCCCGAACCCGTAGGGTCTACACACTTAAGGTTCGGTGACGCTAGGGTTGTAGAGATATGTGTATGCGGAAACCCGAAAGTTGTTCGGAGTCCCGGATGAGATCCCGTACGTCACGAGAGGTTCCGGAATGGTCTGGAGGTGAAGAATTATATATAGGAAGTCAAGTTTCGGCCATCGGGAAAGTTTCGGGGGTTACCGGTATTGTACCGGGACCACCGGAAGGGTCCCGGGGGTCCACCGGGTGGGGCCACCTATCCCGGAGGGCCCCATGGGCTGAAAGTGGAAGGGAACCAGCCCCTAGTGGGCTGGGCGCCCCCACATGGGCCTCCCCCCATGCGCCTAGGGTTGCAAACCCTAGGGAGGGGGGCTTCCCCCTTGCCTTGGGGGGCAAGGCAACCCCTTCCCCCCCTTTGGCCGCCGCCCCCCCACCCTAGATGGGATCTGGCCGGCGCCCCCCCCCCCCCCCGCCCCTCCCAGGGGGCCTATATAAAGGGGGGGAGGGAGGGCAGCAACCTACAGCCTTGGGCGCCTCCCTCCTCCCCTGCAACACCTCTCTCTCTCTCGCAGAAGCTCGGCGAAGCCCTGCCGGAGACCCGCTACATCCACCACCACGCCATCGTGCTGCTGGATCTCCATCAACCTCTCCTTCCCCTTGCTGGATCAAGAAGGAGGAGACGTCGCTGCACCGTACGTGTGTTGAACGCGGAGGTGCCGTCCGTTCGGCACTCGGTCATCGGTGATTTGGATCACGGCGAGTACGACTCCGTCATCCACGTTCATTGGAACGCTTCCGCTCGCGATCTACAAGGGTATGTAGATGCACTCCCTTCCCCTCGTTGCTAGTACACTCCATAGATGCATCTTGGTGAGCGTAGAAATTTTTAAATTATGCTACGATTCCCAACATATGCGACTACGAGATGGAGGTGGGTGGCCGACTGCTGCGTGTGGCTGCGGGGTGGAGGTGTTGGCGGCGAGGCGGTGGAGCTCGTGATGATGACTGTGGCTGCGACATGGAGGTGGGGTGGTGGTGGAATGGTTGAGGCTGAGGAGGGTTAGGCGCAGGTTGCGTCGTGCTTATAACTGTGAGATAAAGGGTCTAGGGCTTTGAATAATATACAAAACTAAGTCAAGTGTGTTATATCGGACACTCGGCTTACATGTTTGGTATTTTTTATAAAGAAAAGGCGCATATAAGATGAGTATGACATTAAAGTCCACTTGACTTGTAGAGATCACTGTTACGGAGCAAACAAGTGTGGTGGGGCTAGCGACGTGACAAGTACTTTGCCGAGCCTTGTGTTTAAGCCGAGTGCTTTTGGAGAATATGTGGAGTTCTTTTTGTAAAAGGCGTGAAGGGAGGCGCTAGATGGGTCGGCCCAGGCGCGCGGGCGGCCACGACCTTGTTTTCTTTTTTGTTTTTTTGTTTTTGCTTTCCTTGTTTACTTTTGTTTAAACTTTCTAATATTCTAAATAAACATATTAAGAAAATACTTTACGTAAAAAACATTTGAAAGAAATGTTAATCTTGCATTTGAAAAAAATTAATCCAAGTATTTGAAAAAAAATGTGTATGGAAAAGCTTGATCATGTATTTAAAAAAGTAATTCAAGCATTTGGGAACATTCTTGTATTTAAAAAATATTAATCAAGCATTTGAAAGATGTTAACTGTGTATAGAAAAAATGTTGACCATATATTCAAAAAATGATAATCAAGAATTTAAAAATGTTTAAAGTGTATAGAAAAATGTTGACCATGTATTCGAAAAATATTAAACTTGTATTTCAGAAATGTTAATCAAGCATTTGAAAAAAGTGAAATTTTTATAGAAAAAAGTTGATCTTGTATTAAAAAAAGTTAAATGTGTATAGGAAAAATGTTGATGATGTATTAAAAATGTTAATTACAGCATTTAAACAATGTTAAAAGTGTATATAAAAATGTTAACAATGTTTTCAATAAATATTAATCTTGTACTTTAAAATTATTAAACGCTTATTAAAAAATATATTAGTTATACCAAAAATGCGTATAGAAAAACATTGTAAAGCCAAGAGAAAAACAGAAAAAACCAATGAAACGAGAAAAGAAACAAACAAAACTGAAGAAAATGAAGAGAAAAGCTAGTGAAAAACGAAAAAAAAAATACTAGTAAAAGCATAGAAAGAAATGAAGAAAAATTGACGAAGAACTGAAAACAAAAATAAAAGAAACCCAGAAAAACCAGTGGAAGACAAACTCCTTTTCTTTAACTAGATCGTGACATACTAACTTAACACGGACCGGACAATGGCGCAGAGGCTACCGGCAGTCCTGCGCTAATTGGTCGTCCTGTTACTCTATATGCTTCAGGAGAGTCTTCCACTGGGCTTGCTATAAGCGAGATATAGCCTTTGCGGAGCCAGAGCCCGTCGCTGTCGACGCGTCCCAGGCCCATCTGCCAAGGCTTTGCTTTTGCCTTTCACCGTTACTGTGATGCTTCAGGGCTGCTCTTAAAAAAAACTTACGCAGCCACGCCCAGCTCAAAAGAAAAAGAAAAGAAAACGCAAGCAGCCACGCGAGATGTCGCATTATTTGGCGAGGGAGGGGGCACGGAAACGTTCAGCCACAATCTCGATCGAGCGCTGGACCGTGATCATATAGGGTCAAGCTCTCGCCTTCCTCCTAAAATGTATGGCCAAGATGCGTTGTGACATGTCACCTTAGTTTAGATATTTCTGTGATGCCGGTGACCAGTGTGCTACTATAGCGTGACGTTTGCTTGTGCCTTTCTCTAAGCATTGCTAGCCAAACAAAAGGTATTGATGGAGTTACGCGTGGTCGATCTGCCTTGTCCACGTGGGAGGTTGGACGCACCACACGGCATACTACTCCCTCCGTCCCAAATTTTTTTATCTTAGATTTGTCTACGGATATCTAATACTAAAACGTTACTTGATACATTCGTATTTAGACAAATTTAAGACAAGAATTTTGGGACAAAGGAAGTACCATCAACCTGAATTCCCGGTCAACTCAGGCCCTGTTTGGTTACAGGAACTAGACTAAAAGAAGTCCCTTTTAGTCCTTATGTAACCAAACAGGAGGGACTTTTTCTTAAGGGACTAGAAAAAAACTCTACTGGAGGGTCTTTTTTCTTCAGTCCCTGGGACTAAAAAAAGTCTAGTCCTTGCAACCAAACACCCCCTCAAACTCGGCCTCCAAGTCGGCCAAGAGCGCCATGTCACCCTCGCTAAAAGAATGAGTGACATGCCACGTATTCTTGCTCTTCCAAAAAGAAGTGTCTGTATCGCACGAGTGCAAAAATGGCGACGTAATCCCCACCCTCCTCCTGAAATCGCTGTCGTCCGGTGAAATTTAACCAAATGAGGCTCCCAAAGATAATTTTGAAGGAAAACATATATCCAACAAAATGATATCCAACCTGGACGTCCGGCAAAGAGAAGGCATCCATGATTTCATGATGGATAGTGCTCACATTCTCGCGTCGTCGTCGTGGCTTTGATCTTCTGAGTCGTTGCATTGGTGTTCTCGGAAAGGGTTGAGGGTTGTGAGTGGTGTGTGTTAGTGTTGGAAATATGCCCTAGAGGCAATAATAAAATGGTTATTATTATATTTCCTTGTTCATGATAATTGTCTATTGTTCATGCTATAATTGTGTTATCCGAAAATCGTAATACATGTGTGAATACATAGACCACAACATGTCCCTAGTGAGCCTCTAGTTGACTAGCTCGTTGATCAACAGATAGTCATGGTTTCCTGAATATGGACATTGGATGTCATTGATAACGGGATCACATCATTAGGAGAATGATGTGATGGACAAGACCCAATCCTAAGCATAGCACAAGATCGTGTAGTTCGTTTGCTAGAGCTTTTCCAAATGTCAAGTATCATTTCCTTAGACCATGAGATTGTGCAACTCCCGGATACCATAGGAGTGCTTTGGATGTGCCAAACATCACAACGTAACTGGGTGGCTATAAAGGTGCACTACGGGTATCTTCGAAAGTGTCTGTTGGGTTGGCACGAATCGAGACTGGGATTTGTCACTCCGTATGACGGAGAGGTATCTCTGGGCCCACTCGGTAATGCATCATCATAATGAGCTCAATGTGACCAAGTGTTTGGTCACGGGATCATGCATTACGGTACGAGTAAAGTGACTTGCCGGTAACGAGATTGAACAAGGTATTGGGATACCGACGATCGAATCTCGGGCAAGTAACGTACCGATTGACAAAGGGAATTGTATACGGGATTGATTGAATCCTCGACATCGTGGTTCATCCGATGAGATCATCGTGGAACATGTGGGAGCCAACATGGGTATCCAGATCCCGCTGTTGGTTATTGACCGGAGAGTCGTCTCGGTCATGTCTGCATGTCTCCCGAACCCGTAGGGTCTACACACTTAAGGTTCGGTGACGCTAGAGTTGTAGAGATATTAGTATTCGGTTAACCGAAAGTTGTTCGGAGTACCGGATGAGATCTCGGACGTCACGAGGAGTTCCGGAATGGTCCGGAGGTAAAGATTTATATATAGGAAGTCCTATTTTGGCCACCGGAAAATGTTCGGGATTTTTCGGTATTGTACCGGGAAGGTTCTTGAAGGTTCCGAAGTGGGGCCCACCTGCATGGGGGGACCCACATGAACGTGGGTAGTGGGGGCAAGGCCCCACATCCCTGGTCCAGGCGCACCAAGATCCCACCTTAGAAGGAATAAGATCATATTCCGAAGGGATAAGATCAAGATCCCTAAAAAAGGGGATAACAATCGGTGGGGAAGGGAAATGATGGGATTTCTTTCCCCCACCTTTGCCAACGCCCCAATGGACTTGGAGGGCAAGAAATCAGCCCCCTCCACCCCTACATATAGTGGGGAGGCGAATGGGAGCAGCACCCCAAACCCTGGTGCCTCCCTCCCTCCCGTGACACCTCTTCCTCCCCGCTTGCGCTTGGCGAAGCCCTGCCGGGATCCCGCTACTTCCACCACCACGCCGTCGTGCTGCTGGATCTTCATCAACTTCTCCTCCCCCCTTGCTGGATCAAGAAGGAGGAGACGTCCCCGCTCCGTACGTGTGTTGAACGCGGAGGTGCCGTCCGTTCGGCGCTAGGATCATCGGTGATTTGGATCACGACGAGTACGACTCCATCAATCCCGTTCTCTTTAACGCTTCCGCGCGCGATCTACAAGGGTATGTAGATGCACTCCTCTCTCTCTCTCGTTGCTAGATGACTCAATAGATTGATCTTGGTAATACGTAGAAAATTTTAAATTTCTACTACGATCCCCAACAGTGGTATCAGAGCTAGGTCTATGCGTAGTTTCTATGCACGAGTAGAACACAAACTTGTTGTGGGCGTAGATGTTGTCAATTTTCTTGCCACCACTAGTCTTATCTTGTTTCGGCGGCATCGTGGGATGAAGCGGCCCAGACCGACCTTACACGTATGTTTACGTGAGACAGGTTCCACCGACTGACATGCACTAGTTGCATAAGGTGGCTAGCGGGTGTCTGTCTCTCCCACTTTAGTCGGAACGGATTCGATGAAAAGGGTCCTTATGAAGGGTAAATAGAAATTGGCATATCATGTTGTGGTTTTACGTAGGTAAGAAACGTTCTTGCTAGAAACCTATACAAGCCACGTAAAAACTTGCAACAACAATTAGAGGACGTCTAACTTGTTTTTGCAGCATGTGCTATGTGACGTGATATGGCCAGAAGATGTGATGAATGATATATGTGATGTATGAGATTGATCATATTCTTGTAATAGGAATCACGACTTGCATGTCGATGAGTATGACAACCGGCAGGAGCCATAGGAGTTGTCTTTATTATTTTGTATGACCTGCGTGTCATTGAATAACGCCATGTAAATTACTTTACTTTATTGCTAAACACGTTAGCCATAGAATTAGAAGTAATCGCTGGCGTGACAACTTCATGAAGACACGATGATGGAGATCATGGTTTCATGCCGGTGACGAAGATGATCATGGCGCCCCGAAGATGGAGATCAAAGGAGCAATATGATACTGGCCATATCATGTCACTATTTGATTGCATGTGATGTTTATCATGTTTTACATCTTATTTGCTTAGAACGACGGTAGCTTAAATAAGATGATCCCTCGCAATAATTTCAAGAAAGTGTTCCCCCTAACTGTGCACCGTTGCGAAGGTTCGTTGTTTCGAAGCACCACGTGATGATCGGGTGTGATAGATTCTAACGTTCGAATACAACGGGTGTAAGCCAGATTTACAGACGCAATACACTTAGGTTGACTTGACGAGCCTAGCATGTACAGACATGGCCTCGAAACACGGAAGACCGAAAGGTCGAGCATGAGTCGTATAGAAGATACGATCAACATGAAGATGTTCACCGATGTTGACTAGTCCGTCTCACGTGATGATCGGACACGGCCTAGTTGACTCGGATCATGTTTCACTTAGATGACTAGAGGGATGTCTATCTGAGTGGGAGTTCATTGAATAATTTGATTAGATGAACTTAATTATCATGAACTTAGTCTAAAATCTTTACAATATGTCTTGTAGATCAAATGGCCCACGCTAATGTTGCCCTCAACTTCAACGCGTTCCTAGAGAAAACCAAGCTGAAAGATGATGGCAGCAACTATACGGACTGGGTCCGGAACCTGAGGATCATCCTCATAGCTGCCAAGAAAGATTATGTCCTAGAAGCACCGCTAGGTGACGCACCCATCCCAGAGAACCAAGACGTTATGAACGCTTGGCAGCAGCGTGCTGATGATTACTCCCTCGTTCAGTGCGGCATGCTTTACAGCTTAGAACCGGGGCTCCAAAAGCGTTTTGAGCAACACGGAGAATATGAGATGTTCGAAGAGCTGAAAATGGTTTTCCAAGCTCATGCCTGGGTCGAGAGATATGAAGTCTCCGACAAGTTCTTCAGTTGTAAGATGGAGGAAAATAGTTCTGTCAGTGAGCACATACTCAAAATGTCTGGGTTACACAACCGCTTGACTCAGCTGGGAGTTAATCTCCCGGATGACGCGGTCATTGACAGAATCCTTCAGTCGCTTCCACCGAGCTACAAGAGCTTTGTGATGAACTTCAATATGAAGGGGATGGAAAAGACCACTCCTGAGGTATATTCAATGCTGAAATCAGCGGAGGTGGAGATCAAAAAGGAACATCAAGTGTTGATGGTGAATAAAACCACTAAGTTCAAGAAAGGCAAGGGTAAGAAGAACTTCAAGAAGGACGGCAAGGGAGTTGCCGCGCCCGGTAAGCCAGTTGCCGGGAAGAAGCCAAAGAATGGACCCAAGCCTGAGACTGAGTGCTTTTATTGCAAGGGAAGTGGTCACTGGAAGCGGAACTGCCCCAAGTACTTAGCGGACAAGAAGGCCGGCAACACCAAAGGTATATGTGATATACATGTTATTGATGTGTACCTTACCAGCACTCATAGTAGCTCCTGGGTATTTGATACCGGTGCAGTTGCTCATATTTGTAACTCAAAGCAGGAGCTGCGGAATAAATGGAGACTGGCAAAGGACGAGGTGACGATGCGCGTCGGGAATGGTTCCAAGGTCGATGTGATCGCCGTCGGCACGCTACCTCTACATTTACCTACGGGATTAGTTTTAAACCTCAATAACTGTTATTTAGTGCCAGCTTTGAGCATGAACATTGTATCAGGATCTCGTTTAATTCGAGATGGCTACTCATTTAAATCCGAGAATAATGGTTGTTCTATTTATATAAGAGATATGTTTCATGGTCATGCCCCGCTGGTTAATGGTTTATTCTTAATAAATGTCGAACGTAGTGTTACACATATTCATAGTGTGAATACCAAAAGATGTAAGGTTGATAATGATAGTCCCACATGCTTGTGGCACTGCCGTCTTGGTCACATTGGTGTCAAACGCATGAAGAAGCTCCATGCAGATGGACTTTTGGAGTCTGTTGATTATGAATCATTTGACACGTGCGAACCATGCCTCATGGGTAAGATGACCAAGACTCTGTTCTCCGGAACAATGGAGCGAGCAACCAACTTATTGGAAATCATACATACTGATGTGTGCGGTCCAATGAGTGTTGAGGCTCGCGGTGGCTATCGTTATGTTCTCACTCTCACTGATGACATGAGTAGATATGGGTATGTCTACCTAATGAAACACAAGTCTGAGACCTTTGAAAAGTTCAAGGAATTTTAGAGTGAGGTTGAGAATCAACGTGACAGGAAAATAAAGTTCTTACGATCAGATCGTGGAGGGGAATATTTGAGTCACGAATTTGGCACACACTTAAGGAAATGTGGAATAGTTTCACAACTCACGCCGCCTGGAACACCTCAGCGAAATGGTGTGTCCGAACGTTGTAATCGCACTCTATTGGATATGGTGCGATCTATGATGTCTCTTACTGATCTACCGCTCTCATTTTGAGGCTATGCTTTAGAGACTGTCGCATTCACTTTAAATAGGGCTCCGTCGAAATCCGTTGAGACGACACCGTATGAATTATGGTTTGGGAAGAAACCTAAGCTGTCGTTTCTAAAAGTTTGGGGATGCGATGCTTATGTCAAGAAACTTCAACCTGAAAAGCTCGAACCCAAGTCAAAAAAATGCGTCTTCATAGGATACCCTAAGGAAACCATTGGGTATACCTTCTACCTCAGATCCGAAGGCAAGATCTTTGTTGCCAAGAACGGGTCCTTTCTGGAGAAAGAGTTTCTCTCGAAAGAAGTAAGTGGGAGGAAAGTGGAACTTGATGAAATACTACCTCTTGAACCGGAAAGTAGCGCAGCTCCGGAAGATGTTCCTGTGGTGCCTGCACTGACTAGAGAGGAAGCTAATGATGATGATCAAGGTACTTCGGATCAAGTTACTACTGAACTTCGTAGGTCCACGAGGACACGTTCCACACCAGAGTGGTATGGCAACCCTGTCCTGGAAATCATGTTGTTAGACAACGGTGAACCTTCGAACTATGAAGAAGCAATGGCGGGCCCAGATTCCAACAAATGGCTTGAAGCCATGCAATCCGAGATAGGATCCATGTATGAAAACAAAGTGTGGACTTTGACTGACTTGCCCGATGATCGGCGAGCGATAGAAAACAAATGGATCTTTAAGAAGAAGACAGACGCGGATGGTAATGTTACCATCTATAAAGCTCGACTTGTCGCTAAGGGTTATCGACAAGTTCAAGGGGTTGACTACGATGAGACTTTCTCACCCGTAGCGAAGCTGAAGTCCGTCCGAATCATGTTAGCAATTGCCGCATACTATGATTATGAGATATGGCAAATGGACGTCAAAACGGCATTCCTTAACGGCTTTCTTAAGGAAGAATTGTATATGATGCAGCCGGAAGGTTTTGTCGATCCTAAGAATACTAACAAGGTATGCAAGCTCCAGCGCTCCATCTATGGGCTGGTGCAAGCATCTCGGAGTTGGAACATTCGATTTGATGAGATGATCAAAGCGTTTGGGTTTACACAGACTTATGGAGAAGCCTGTGTTTACAAGAAAGTGAGTGGGAGCTCTGTAGCATTTCTCATATTATATGTGGATGACATACTGTTGATGGGAAATGATATAGAATTCTTGGGAAGCATAAAGGCCTACTTGAACAAGTGTTTTTCAATGAAGGACCTTGGAGAAGCTGCTTATATATTAGGCATCAAGATCTATAGAGATAGATCAAGACGCCTCATTGGTCTTTCACAAAGTACGTACCTTGACAAGATATTGAAAGTTCAATATGGATCAGTCCAAGAAGGGGTTCTTGCCTGTATTGCAAGGTGTGCAATTGAGCACGGCTCAATGCCCGACCACGGCAGAAGATAGAGAAAAGATGAGTGTCGTCCCCTATGCCTCGGCCATAGGGTCTATTATGTATGCCATGTTGTGTACCAGACCTGATGTAAACCTTGCCGTAAGTTTGGTAGGAAGGTACCAAAGTAATCCCGGCATGGAACACTGGACAGCGGTCAAGAATATCCTGAAGTACCTGAAGAGGACTAAGGATATGTTTCTCGTTTATGGAGGTGACGAAGAGCTCGTCGTAAAGGGTTACATCGATGCTAGCTTCGACACAGATCTGGATGACTCTAAGTCACAAACCGGATACGTGTATATTTTGAATGGTGGGGCAGTAAGCTGGTGCAGTTGCAAGCAAAGCGTTGTGGCGGGATCTACATGTGAAGCGGAATACATGGCGGCCTCAGAGGCAGCACAAGAAGCAATCTGGGTGAAGGAGTTCATTACCGACCTAGGAGTTATTCCCAATGCGTCGGGCCCGATGACTCTCTTCTGTGACAACACTGGAGCTATTGCCCTTGCCAAGGAGCCCAGGTTTCACAGGAAGACCAAGCATATCAAGCGTCACTTCAACTCCATTTGTGAAAATGTTCAAAATGGAGACATAGATATTTGTGAAGTACATACGGACCTGAATGTAGCAGATCCGTTGACTAAACCTCTCCCTAGAGCAAAACATGATCAACACCAGAACTCTATGGGTGTTCGATTCATCACAATGTAACTAGATTATTGACTCTAGTGCAAGTGGGAGACGGTTGGAAATATGCCCTAGAGGCAATAATAAAATGGTTATTATTATATTTCCTTGTTCATGATAATTGTCTATTGTTCATGCTATAATTGTGTTATCCGGAAATCGTAATACATGTGTGAATACATAGACCACAACATGTCCCTAGTGAGCCTCTAGTTGACTAGCTCGTTGATCAACAGATAGTCATGGTTTCCTGACTATGGACATTGGATGTCATTGATAACGGGATCACATCATTAGGAGAATGATGTGATGGACAAGACCCAATCCTAAGCATAGCACAAGATCGTGTAGTTCGTTTGCTAGAGCTTTTCCAAATGTCAAGTATCATTTCCTTAGACCATGAGATTGTGCAACTCCCGGATACCATAGGAGTGCTTTGGGTGTGCCAAACATCACAACGTAACTGGGTGGCTATAAAGGTGCACTACGGGTATCTCCGAAAGTGTCTGTTGGGTTGGCACGAATCGAGACTGGGATTTGTCACTCCGTATGACGGAGAGGTATCTCTGGGCCCACTCGGTAATGCATCATCATAATGAGCTCAATGTGACCAAGTGTTTGGTCACGGGATCATGCATTACGGTACGAGTAAAGTGACTTGCCGGTAACGAGATTGAACAAGGTATTGGGATACCGACGATCGAATCTCGGGCAAGTAACGTACCGATTGACAAAGGGAATTGTATACGGGATTGATTGAATCCTCGACATCGTGGTTCATCCGATGACATCGTCGTGGAACATGTGGGAGCCAACATGGGTATCCAGATCCCGCTGTTGGTTATTGACCGGAGAGTCGTCTCGGTCATGTCTGCATGTCTCCCGAACCCGTAGGGTCTACACACTTAAGGTTCGGTGACGCTAGAGTTGTAGAGATATTAGTATGCGGTTAACCGAAAGTTGTTCGGAGTCCCGGATGAGATCCCGGACGTCACGAGGAGTTCCGGAATGGTCCGGAGGTAAAGATTTATATATGGGAAGTCCTATTTTGGCCACCGGAAAATGTTCGGGATTTTTGGTATTGTACCGGGAAGGTTCTAGAAGGTTCCGAAGTGGGGCCCACCTGCATGGGGGGACCCACATGAACGTGGGTAGTGGGGGCAAGGCCCCACACCCCTGGTCAAGGCGCACCAAGATCCCACCTTAGAAGGAATAAGATCATATCCCGAAGGGATAAGATCAAGATCCCTAAAAAAGGGGGATAACAATCGGTGGGGAAGGGAAATGATGGGATTTCTTTCCCCCACCTTTGCCAACGCCCCAATGGATTTGGAGGGCAAGAAACCAGCCCCCTCCACCCTTATATATACTGGGGAGGCGCATGGGAGCAGCACCCCAAGCCCTGGCGCCTCCCTTCCTCCCGTGACACCTCTTCCTCCCCGCTTGCGCTTGGCGAAGCCCTGCCGGGATCCCGCTACTTCCACCACCACGCCGTCGTGCCACTGGATCTCCATCAACTTCTCCTCCCCCCTTGCTGGATCAAGAAGGAGGAGACGTCCCCGCTCCGTACGTGTGTTGAACGCGGAGGTGCCGTCCGTTCGGCGCTAGGATCATCGGTGATTTGGATCACGACGAGTACGACTCCATCAACCCTGTTCTCTTGAACGCTTCCGCGCGCGATCTACAAGGGTATGTAGATGCACTCCCCTCTCTCGTTGCTAGATGACTCCATAGATTGATCTTGGTGATACGTAGAAAATTTTAAATTTCTGCTACGATCCCCAACAGTTAGGAGCATTGGGTGGGCAGTCTATGTGGTCGTGGTACTTCGTGCTTTGTGAGTGGCCCTCTTTTTGGGTTGTTTGTACGGTTTTCGCCCAGTTTTCTGTAAATTAACTGGACAATTCTCTTCTTAATTAATCAATGAGGCAATTCTTTTGCCTCCGTTTCGAAAAAAAGATATCCAACCTGAGAGTAGTCTCAGATTCTCAAAATATATCCAAAATATATCCAGGAGACATACCAACATTTTCGCACCAGGAAGCATGCGCTTGGGCATGCACCTTTGTGTTTCGAGATACAACCCCTACATCTATAGTGAATTTATACTAATGACACATATGTTGTATACTTTCGCAAAAGAAAAACACTAAAATTAAAAAAATTCATAAATTCAAATGTTAATTACGCAAAAACATGAGATTTGGATTGGGTGCAATAAAAGACCTCATAGCATAACACAAACTTTTAGAGTCTGGTGTAAATATAACCAAAACCTCACTTCATTATCCCAATCACAACCAAATTGACACAACAACACGCTGGACCCACCGGTAAAGATGGTTGGAACCCCGGCCTTGGCATGGATCGTTGCACACATCATTCAATTAAATATTGCAACATTTTAAAATGACCAACAAAGTCTCAAGAGCAAAACAAAATCCTAGAAGGGCTAATTGTAGGCATGGTAACTGTAGCATTTGCAGGTGAGTAAGTAAATAATAATCATGTTGGTAAATATAGGATATGCAGCCCGATAACTAAATAATAACCATGTTGATAATTATAACATGTTTACTTTGATAAGTACTACATAATTGATCACTTGATAACTACATGCAGTCTCCCTTGCGCTGTCCCCTCTCGCATGAAGTACTACGAAGATGTAGTAGTCGGGTTCCAGCTCGAGATGCCCCTCCACCTACACTTTGCAAACATACGCTACCTCTCAGACTGCATCTCCTATACAGGACCGTTGATCCACCAGCAACACCCTCACCATCGTCGGAGCGTCTTTGGGATGCTTTACTTTCTCAACATGAAGTTGAACACAAGAGAACCCCCCATGAGAAAAAACCTGAAGAGTTCTCTTTACTAAATATGATAGTAAATTAGGGTCAAATCGACTAGTTTTCTGCTATTTGACAATAATTGAAGTTTGTTGAGTTGATTATTGGGCCAACTGACTTCTATGGAGTGCTGGGTTTGAATCCTATGCACATATAATTTCTCACCTTCCGAGAATAAGTTTTTAATGGATCTAGGTGATAATACTGGATTCCCATAAAAATCTGCAAAGGAATCTATTAAAAAAAAGAAACAAAATCAGTGTGGGAACAGAGCGTGCTGGGAGTAACGCAACATGAGAAAAATACAGGAAAGAAAACTAGTGGGGATTTGAGAACGTGGGCAAGCGGAGAGGTGCGTGATCCCAATCCAAGGACCACCAAGTAATTGTGCTATAGCCCTAGATTTGGTACACATTTGGAAGTTAACTTTGCCGTGTATTAATAAAGAAGTTATACTAAAGTTGAGACATTTTTTTTGAGTTGAGGGTGGAGTTAGTAATTCCTTATATGCGAAGTATTTTGAAACATAGATAGTTTATGGGCGATGCTAGGCGCCGGTGCGCCGGCCGAACGTTTCGGCCGGTCGCACCCTAGCCGTTCAGATCGGCCCATCCCGAGCCGTTGGATCCTTATCCAACCAGGTCGTCGTCTTCCTCTCGCGAGCGCGTAACGAGCGTCGTCTTCCTCTCGCGAACCCGGCTCGCCAGCCGCACGCGTTCCCCCTCGTCGCCGCCCCTCCCACGCCTGCCCTCCTCGTCCCTGGTCGCCTCCTCGCCGGCCGTTTTTCCCGGCCACCCTGGTCGCCGGTCCTAGTCCTCGGCGGCCGTCCTCGTCACCGGCTTCGCCCCATGCAACAGCCCACCCCTGCGGTTGTAGCTTCCATGGCCACCGTTGCAGCTCCGGTGGCGACGACCGGAGCTCACCGGTGTGCTCGCCGCGCGCTCATATCCAGCTTGCAACAAAAAAATCGTGTTGGGGAACGTAGTAATTTCAAAAAAATTCCTACGCACACACAGGATCATGGTGATGCATAGCAACGAGAAGGAAGAGTGTTGTCCACGTACCCTCGTAGACTGAAAGCGGAAGCGTTAGCACAACGCGGTTGATGTAGTCGTACGTCTTCACGATCCGACCGATCAAGTACCGAACGCACGGCACCTCCGAGTTCAGCACACGTTCAGCTCAATGACGTCCCTCGAACTCCGATCCAGCCGAGCTTTGAGGGAGAGTTCCGTCAGCACGACGGCGTGGTGACGATGATGATGTTCTACCGACGCAGGGCTTCGCCTAAGCACCGCTACGATATTATCGAGGTGGATAATGATGGAGGGGGGCACCGCACACGGCTAAAAGATCAAACGATCAATTGTTGTGTCTCTAGTGTGCCCCCTGCCCCCGTATATAAAGGAGCAAGGGGGAGAGGTGCGGCCGGCCAGAAGGGGCGCGCCAGGAGGGGTCCTACTCCCACCGGGAGTAGGACTCCCTCCCTTTTCCTTGTTGGACTAGGAGTGGAGGGGGAAAGAGGAGGGAGAGAGGAAGGAAAGGGGGGCACCGCCCCCCTCTCCTTGTCCTATTCGGACTAGGGGGGAGGGGCGCGCGGCCCTGCCCTGGCCGCCTCTCATCTCTTCCACTAAGGCCCACTATGGCCCATTAAGCCCCCGGGGGGTTCCGGTAACCTCCCGGTACTCCGGTAAAATTCCGATTTCACCCGGAACACTTCCGATATCCAAACATAGGCTTCCAATATATCAATCTTCATGTCTCGACCATTTCGAGACTCCTCGTCATGTCCATGATCACATCCGGGACTCCGAACAACCTTCGGTACATCAAAACATATAAAATCATAATATAACTGTCATCGAAACTTTAAGCGTGCGGACCCTACGGGTTCGAGAACTATGTAGACATGACCGAGACACGTCTCCGGTCAATAACCAATAGCGGAACCTGAATGCTCATATTGCCTCCCACATATTCTACTAAGATCTTTATCGGTCAGACCGCATAACAACATACGTTGTTCCCTTTGTCATCGGTATGTTACTTTCCCGAGATTCGATCGTCGGTATCTCAACACCTAGTTCAATCTCGTTACCGGCAAGTCTCTTTACTCGTTCTATAATACATCATCCCGCAACAAACTCATTAATTGCAATGCTTGCAAGGCTTAAGTGATGTGCATTACCGAGAGGGCCCAGAGATACCTCTCCGACAATCGGAGTGACAAATCCTAATCTCGAAATACGCCAACCCAACAAGTACCTTCGGAGACACCTGTAGAGCACCTTTATAATCACCCAGTTACGTTGTGACGTTTGGTAGCACACAAAGTGTTCCTCCGGTAAACGGGAGTTGCATAATCTCATAGTCATAGGAACATGTATAAGTCATGAAGAAAGCAATAGCAACATACTAAACGATCGAGTGCTAAGCTAACGGAATGGGTCAAGTCAATCACATCATTCTCCTAATGATATGATCCCGTTAATCAAATGACAACTCTTTGTCTATGGTTAGGAAACACAACCATCTTTGATCAACGAGCTAGTCAAGTAGAGGCATACTAGTGACACTCTGTTTGTCTATGTATTCACACAAGTATTATGTTTCCGGTTAATACAAATTCTAGCATGAATAATAAACATTTATCATGATATAAGGAAATAAATAATAACTTTATTATTGCCTCTAGGGCATATTTCCTTCAAATCGAGCGCTAGGGGAGATGCCCAGTGCTGCAACCGATGATGGAAAAAGCTACAATCGCCGACGAAAAGAGCTTCAACCGGCTATGAAAAAAGTTTCAACTCGTACGGCGGAAAACTATGAACGACCAAAGAAAAGCTTCATCCGGCGATGAAAAAAGCTTCATCCGACGATGAAAAAAGCTTCAACCGTGGAGCCGTAAGCCATGGACGACAAACGAAAAGCTACAACCGGCGGTTACAAAAGCTACAACCGGCATTCAGAAAAGCTTCAAACTAATTGTCTTAGCTGTGAATCCCGCGATGACGATGACGTCGTTTTGCTGCAACCATAGTTGGTTTTGCTACAAACGGCGTTGGAATTTGCTACAACCATTTTCACAGCTACTTGCTGCTGCCCCGCCAAGCTCCCACGCCTGCCCATGGCCATCGTCGCCGCGGTGCCGTTCCGGGAGAAAAACGTTCAACGGTTGCGGCTCCGCGTGTGGTGGGTTGCAGCTCAGACGTGGTCGGGTCCGACGAGGGCAGGCAGAGCTCCGGTGGCGCGGATCCGAGCAGATCTGGCCGAGGGCCGCCGGATCGGCTGATTCCCATGGCGGCGGCGCCCTGGGAGGCCTCCGGCCGGCGAAGGTTGACCATGGCAGCGGGGAGAGAGAGAGACGAGCGACGGGAAGAAGAGAAACAGGAGGGAGAAGACGTACGTGGGCGGGCCCCCCATCCTACGTGTCGCTAGGTGAGTCGCTCGGTACGTTCGCGCGTGGACGCGACCGGCCGAAGCTTCGGCCGGTGCCCCGTGGTGAAGTTTATTGACTTGAAAAATACATCCCAACAAACATCACAGTCGGCTAAAAAAAAGGGGTTGTTGATGACTCGCAAAAATGTTTCCAAAAACAGGCGTAGTCGTTCACATGTGGTGAGACTATAACGGGTATACCTTCCGTTGCTTGGTCTAAAAGGCGGTGGTCAAGTACGCTAATCCAGAAGCTTTGAACTATCGTAGCCCTGGATCTTTTCCCGATTTCATGTCACAAAAATCCTTGCCGCTATAAGCGTGCTGTCCTTTTCATTTGGTCACTCAGTCGACAGTGGGTGAGTGTGAGTGTGAGTGTGAGGAAGCAGGCGCTGCGCTCTCAACGCGCCTCGTGGCACAGTTACGTCGCGCTCTGGGCCTCCAACAGGGCTCCGAAAGTTATGCCAAGATGCTTATTTTATTCATTAATTTTCGCCACAAAAGATGCTTGGATGTGAAGTGTCGACTCAACTAAGATACTTGTTCGACGGAAGAAAAGAAAAAGATCTAGTGCTACTAGTATGCTTGTCCTTGCATGTGGCGCAGATTATGTGGCCAGATGTTGCTCCACGTAGGCGTTCAAGCTAATGTCACTCAGCGCGTGACCCCACCACTCCCCGCGCTAATCCCCTTCCGCGCTACGGCGAGCAACCACCACTCAGCTATATATACTCCGCCGTTTCCTCATCCAACCAAGCCTCACCGCCCCTCTCTCCAGCATCCATCTCTCTCAAATCTCTCAACGCAGCAGCTAAACTCGCTGCTTAATTACTCCACAGTCGACAGGCTCCCGGCGACACTGCGATCGATCGATGGACGCCGTCGACGCCGCCTCCCCGTGTGATGGGCACAGGACGGTGTGGTCGGAGCCGCCGAAGCGGCCGGCCGGCCGGACCAAGTTCAAGGAGACGCGCCACCCGCTGTACCGCGGCGTGCGGCGACGGGGCCCCGCCGGCCGGTGGGTGTGCGAGGTGCGCGTGCTCGGGATGAGGGGCTCCAGGCTCTGGCTCGGCACCTTCACCACCGCCGAGATGGCAGCGCGCGCGCACGACGCCGCCGTTCTCGCGCTCTCCGGCCGCGCCGCTTGTCTCAACTTCGCCGACTCCGCCTGGCGGATGCTCCCCGTCCTCGCCGGCCCGTTCAGCACCGCCAAGGAGATCAAGGACGCCGTCGCCGTCGCCGTCCTGGCGTTCCAAAGGCAGCACCCGGTCGCGTCCATGGCACCATTGTCCCCTGCGCGGACAACCGATGACGAGAAGGAAATCGATGGCTCGCCGGCGCCGAGCGCCCTGTTCATGTCCAGCGAGCTGTTGAATGAGCACTGGTTTGTCGGCATCGATGCCGGATCGTGCTACTCGGAGGGCCTGTTCATGGAGTCGCCGGACACCAGACCGTGGCGGGAAGACCTCGAGCTCGGTGGCGTCGAGACACCGCCATGGAGCTACTTGTTCGACTAAAGTAGTTAAAAGTTTGTAGATGGTTTCTCTCTTCTGTTCCACCAAATACGGGAGGAAACAGATGGGGATATTTTTCTCTACTACTGTAGTACACGATTTTTTGAATATTTGAATCTGCCATCTTCTCTCATGTTTTACCGGCCACATCTAGGATGGAATCATCTGTGGCCGTCAACTTATTAAATCGAACGGCCTGTATCATCCGGATTCGTCACCCACGTAATCCCGCCAAACCTGAAAACGAGCCGCCCTTCTAGAGAATTCCACAACCCACGGTAGCCTCCAGGCTCTGGCAAATCGATTCCCCGCCAACCTCCTCATGCTGATCTTTCCCCTGTAATCTGGATGCTCCGTATCCAGTATTTCAATTTCTCTAGCCCGCGGGTCACACACCTCCAGCTCCATTGGTCCACCCCCCGTCCACACACCCAGCACGGCAGCACCTCCGAATCACCTCCACGTCCAGAGTGCATTTCCAGCCCCGTCTCCTTGCAGTCTCTGGCTTGCTTCGAAATTTGTTTGCGCCTGGTGATTCCAGGCTCAGAGGAGTTGGACATCCATCTACGGCCAGGTGACCACAGGTGAGGTTGCTGATTCTTCTGCTCCTTTGGGAATTTTGCTGCGTGAGAATATTCTGCAAGTGATTCTTCTTGCTTACAATGATATGGAATACAAATCCACTGGTCCGATTGTAGCTTGCTGATTTTTCTACTTTTCTTGCACGCAAGGTGTTTGTGTTTTTGTCCAAACAGTACACTATGAAAGGCAATGCAACATATGTTCATTCTGTTCATGTCTCATGGCTATTTGTAAATTTGTATATGCTTTAATTATTTTTCTTGGGTTTGGCAACCTAAAAAATGGTCAAATGCTTATACTGTAGGTTGTGGTTGAAAACACTTGGCTTACAAAATCAAGTAAAATCGACAAGATGGAAGGCCGGGTTCCCTTCAGAGATATTACAAATGTTCACCCGACAACTTCACCAAAAGGGAACTATTGTAAGTTTTTATTATTATCTTGATATCTAATTATTATCCTTATCGATCCTTTGCCTTGACATACTATTTGTTTTTTGCTTGTTTTGTTTTGTGGGAAAATATTAGCTATCGTTGGAGAGCAGAATGATCCTTTAGTTGAAACCAAAAATGCTACATAAATGAATTCTTCCCAGCGCAAGCGTTACCGTGACCGGGACAGATATCTGCAAATGACTCCATATCAGAGGGAAGCCTATTTGCAAAGGAATCGTGAGTACAAAAGAATGAGGCGTGAGTGCAGCGCAAGTTGTAGCAATACACAACCAACACCCCAGCAGAAAACTACAAGAGCTAATAAGAACATATGCATGACAGGTACTGTTCTAATCGACAAAATATTCATTTCTAATATTATCAATGACCGTTGAATGTTCATTTACCTCTTTAATATATGATGTATAATTTTTGATGGGATAAGGTTGAACCTACATTACAGGAAAGGAAGTCGTGGCCAGTTCAAACTATGAGAAGCATGATTCAGTATTTACTCAACTGGGGCCTTCATCAAAAGGAAAACAAGGTTGTCATACGTAATGAATTAACAAATATCAAATATCAAAATTTATTTTTTTGTATATTTCATCACACTGTTGTTGACCCTTTTTCCTTAAAACAGTGGCGGATGTTGGTGGTTCTGGCACAAGTCGTCCAAAAGCTGGAACTCGATTCACCATCAGTCCATCTGGCATATATTTATCATCAATATCCTCGGCTATATGGAGGATTTATAGGGATGCAAGGTTTATATCACCTCCAGAGGCTATATGGAGGATTTATTCTTTCAATCTAAGTGAGATGTCACCTCCAGTTTTGCAGTTACAGGTCCAGTTCCTTCCACGAATTCCTCTCTATCCTTCAGAGGATGATATTCTCCCCTTCAAGTTCAAAAGAAAGCAATTTCCAATTCGGCTTAGTTTTGCCATGACAATCAACAAAGCCCACGGTCAAACCATCCCAAATGTTGGCATCTATCTTCCTGAGCCGGTGTTCTCTCATGGCCAACTCTATGTCGCTCTATCTAGAGGGATATCAAGACAAACAACTAGAGTACTTGCAAAGCCAAATAAGGATATTGACCCATCAGGGAAAAGCACAAAAAATATTGTCTACAGGGATGTTTTGGTATAATTCATGTACATGCTGTGTATTGCCGTGTGATGTTTCTAATATGGTTGTATTCCTGTAAATAGTACTACCCAGGAAATATAATGTCATATAGGGTTTCAGTCATTAGCTTGTCCCTGTGAGAGTTATTATGTACCAAAAGATATATTTGCAGTGGTATTATTCTAGCATATACAATACTTAAGTCTTATAGATGTACCATTCCTTTTTCAGTTATTGCATATAGCAGAAATCCAGCAACATAAGTGTGCAAATATCATTCTTTATTATACCGAGCCATTGGGCTTCACATGTATATGCAATATACAGACATTTTTCAGTTTTAACATACAACAGAATCATTCGGTCAACAGAAGGGAGCACAGACCATTTTGCTTTACTCATACGAAATCAATTACAGAGTCATTACAAACCAACTCAACAATGGAGGGACATGCCCCATCCATAGATAGATTACTAATTCTAATCTGATGTGCCTGGGTAGCAAGAACATGAACAGAACCAGCGCGTTGCCTACCAATTTTCAGGAACTTACACAGGTGATAAACCAGGAACGAAGGTTACGAACACCGGCGTAGATGTTGTAGCTTCTACATGCTGGCGCTACATCAGAGTTAGCAGAATCATATTCGAACTCAATGGGGTAGTGCAATGATCCAACGTCAATTGCATATCATACTTCACAGTGCTCACTTCAGAGTTTTCAGCATCGAAACAATTCTCACGTTCCTGGTTATCAGCAAAGAGGATCTCGCCATGGTGATACCTTGAAATTACACCTGCAGAAGCTACAAATACAAGATATGAAAATTCACAATAATGACAACGAACCTACAAATTGTTCTTAATATTGGCAACATCCAATATATTTAGTTACATTGAAAGGACATAGAAACAATTACAATTTAACTATATGATCTTTTTTTGTAAGCAAGAAATGGGGGCACAAATGTTTCAATCACCACGCTTATTCTTTATTTTTGGAACCTACAAATCAACAATTTTCACACTGCCCTATCAAAAAAAGGATCACACCCATCAATCTTATTCTTCGTTATTTAATTGGAAAAGAAAATCCGAAATTGAATCCCCTCGGGGACATCCGATAAAATCCGAAATTGGAGTACAAACCGTGCTGATGCCTGCTAAGTACCGAATGTTGATGTAGTGATGCTACGGTCGGTGCTACTCACCTGCGCCATCGCTCGGAGGCGTGAAGTGTGCCGCCTACCGGCGTGTGTTGTGTGCGGCTGTGGCTGCTGGATTCAGGAGCCACTGTGCCTGCTGATGACGACTGGGCGAGGCCAGCACAATATCCGAATGGCTGGGTCGTGCGCTGCGCCAGCGGCGTGAGAGTCCTAGGGTGGGCGTTCGGCGGGTCGGCGGGGACGGGAGAAGGTGCGGCGGCGCGGCGGCGCTCCGCTCGACAGTCTTTCTTTTTATAGAACTCCGCTCGACAGCCAGAGGCAGGAGGACCTGGTTCGCGTTTTTGAGTGGGGCTCTATACAGCTAGCCCAGTGGCAAGCTTCAAGGCCCGTCTGACCGAATATCAGCCCAAATCCATATTTTAGCCTGCAGAAGGTCCAACGATCTCCCCTCAAATAAAAAACAATTTTGTTAAAAAATAAAAAAATTATGAAAAAATAAAAAAAATTGGGAAAAACAGAAGGTCAAGTGGAACAGGCTATTCTCACGTTTTTTCCATTAATTTTAGGACTGTATATGGACTGATATAGACTACTAAAAAAAGTATATACGGACCGACACATATCCATTTTTTTGTTGACAATAAATATTATGCAAGGTAGAATGCATTACATTCCATGTACATCCAAGTGATGTAGAATGCACGGAGATGATTATTTCTTGAACAAACTTTAATCCCATGATGTAACTTACCGTTTTGAGAATATTTACTTCAAGTTTGTCTCTCTCTCTCTCTTTTTTTTGCGGGAAATTGTAAGTTTGTCAAGTACTCCCTCCGTAAACTAATTTAAGAGCGTTTAGATCACTACTTTAGTGATCTAAACGCTTTTATATTAATTTACAGATGGAGTAAGTGTTAACAAAAAATTACTCTATACATGTTTTGAAAATATAAGAAAATCAAATTTGTTCACGAACATTGTAAGTTGGCAAGAGGTTTTTCAGAGTGCATCGTCTATATTTAAAATTTTCTTCATGTATGATGTTTTTAATTAAGAACGCACACATGCAAAGCACGTGCCTTTGACTAGTCCCCATATGTCCATATGTGCTCGTTCATTGTGAAAGCCTCCCCTGTCTATTTTTGGGGAGGGCGCATTTGTACTTGAGTTATTTTTTCGGACAATCACTTTGAGTGTTTTTTTGTTGTTTTGTTGAATCACTTGAGTGTTCTAGTGAATACAGAATGAGTACTGCTCAATTATTATGGACCTCAAGCACTCCATGATCGACATAAGATATTATAATTTCTGTCAATAGAAACCAGAAAAGATACTTCAAAAACAGGAAAATACTTACACATTAAGGAACTTACGGCGTCACAGCTTGACAACGATGGACATGGACTGCTTGTAAGAGACTTCCAAGAGCAGGTACTATTCGTTCAGATGAGGTTACCAGAAATATCACAAAGTCAGGGGTATAACCGTATAGTAGCGATCACTTGAGTGTTCTAGTGAATAAAGAACGTGTACCTCCGCAATTATTATGGGCATAAGATATTATATTTTATGTCAATAGAAACAAGAAAAGGCACTTCCAAAATTAATAACAATTGCATTATGAGAAAAGAAAGAAGAAAAAGACACATTGAAAAATTGTCACAGCTTGACAAAGATGGACTTGGACTGCTTGTAAGAGGATTCCAAGAGCATGCAGATACTATTCGTTCAGGTGGGATGACCAGAAATATCTTAAGATCAGGGGTAAGCGTGTGACAACTATATATAAACTGCCATTAGCTCATGTAGTTAGAGAGTTGGAACCTAATCCAGATAATTTTTCAGTTTGTGATAATTTTATGTTGTTTCATAGTGTTAAACTTCGTTTCATCGGACCTTTTTTCTCATTTCAAATTGTATCGTAATATACCTCCGTGTACCTACAAACAAGTGTGCACTTGTTTTTGGGTGTATTTTCTGGTACACAATGAAACAATACATTAGACTTTAAAATAAAAACAGCAACGAAGCATTATATAATACAGAAAAGTGCCAAAAAGAGGCATGACATGAATTTCAAAACAACGATAGACGGTGGATGCAATCATTGCATATATCCCTTGCATAATAGAAAAATTACTATGATATTAAATACTAGTCCCCCAGTGCCGAATTACATGTTAAGCTTTATCTAGATATTGATGTATCTAGCTCTAAATACATCTGTATCTAGACATATTTGAAACAACTAATTTGGAACAAAGGTAATACACGATTGGAAGGATATATGATTATGATAGGAAAATATAATGACTTTTGAGAGGTTGGAACAGATGAATTTTCTTCTATAATATACTTTGAAAATAAATCATAAGAAGACAAATCTATTGCTAGAATAAACAACCTATGTGGTAACAAAAAACTTTGTGGTTACACTAGACGTCATTTAAGTCAAACATGCCTCCAATTCCTTGAAGTTCCACGAGTTGTAGATACTTTTTTTAGCATTGTACAGACGCAATCGCTCATATGTATGCACATACACTCATGCCTATAAACACAAACAAGCACACCCTATCCCTATGAGCAGTGGCGATTCTACTGGGCATGCTTTAACAGGCTCAAGCCTGCCCTCTGAAATTGAAAAACGAAAATTTACTACTAATTCCTAGTCCATCTCAGCCCATTGTCTGTGTCTAGCGTGTTGTTTACCCGTTCCAACCCTTGTACCGAGGAGTTGAGCCTGCCCTTCATTTTCATCCAAGATTTGCCACTGCCTATGAGCACCTTCGAGAGATTGAGCCGATATATCATCTTCAGATTTACGGATTCACCGTAGGCATCTCGTAGTCTATGAAAACGTGTCCTCTCACTGAACACACATCGCCGAAAATCCTAAAATCAATCCAGAAAAATGCGAGCACCAGTACTTGAATCCTGTTGGGTTGGAGATACCACTGTCCTTCTAACCATCCAACATTGATCACACATTGAAACTGTCGTGCTTGCTGATATAATCCAGAATGTGTGATAATATGAAGTGTGAAAAAAAAATAAAAACCATATTATGCTACTTCACGGTTCTAAACATCGTTTGTATCAGTCGACATTGCAGTTTCGGGTAGTTACTCGTACTGAGTGCCAATTGGTATATCACCCATATACTAGTACCATATATCATTCACATCAGTCTTCCACGACAAACCAATACTAATCGTATATCGGTTGTTTCTTTGTTTCTTGAAAAGGAGGTTGAGCGCTGTCCTCTACATCAATTGATGCATATAGCCTTAATTTCTTACAAAGTTTCAGGACTTACAAGAAAAAAAAGAGCCACCATCTATGGCTGACGCAATAGAGATTATATGAGTCTTATGTTGTTCATTAAGCATTGTCAAGCAGTTCCTACTGACCATATTTGAAATAGGACTGTACTAACGCGCAATCGTTCGAATTTTAAACAACAAATCAGAACGACCTAACTAGTGCGTGCATGCATGCGAGTCGTGAGTGCATGCAGCCGTTTTTCTTCACATGCATATGTCATGACTCTTAATATATTGCCTAATTACATGCATGTATGTAAGATGAAATTGATGACATCACTTTAGATTCTCTCATATTTTGAAATTTCAAAATGTTTTGTAGCTTAAACTGTCGGTCCGATCGAAAAATGGTTTTGACATAAAAATTTCGGCATGACGAGACCTTCAAAAGTAGATCCCATGTTGATATGTTTCGACAACATTTTTTTCTGGGTAAAATGTTACCACGCCTAGGTATGCAAGCTATCACGTATATGGTACATAAGTTACCACAATGTTTACATACTTCTTCCATCTTTCTCCCCACGTGCAAATGAACTAAAAATGCGGAAAATCTAATTCATCATAGATTGTTTTTATTTTGAAATTTCAAAATGTTTTGTAGCTCAGACCACCTGTTCGATCCAAAATCTGTTTTCACAAACAAACAAAATCCGCCGCGGCGAGATCTTTGAAACTAGATACCATGTTGGCATTCTCCGAATACTTTTTTTGTGGGTCAAAAGTTATCATGCCTCGACTAAATAAGTTATCAGCTCTGCTATGCATATATTACCATGTTATTTACACAGATCCTACCGAACTTTGTTTTCAACAATTTTTGTTCACGGGTCAAAGTTATAGAGGTGTTTGTACCAAAATTATCAGGTCCGGAAGCCTATATTACCATGTTATTTATCCTGATGTTACCGGAGTATGTTTCCAAACAACCTTTTTACAGGGGTCAAAGTTATCTGGTGTTTGTACCTAAGTTATCAGGTCCGAGAGTGTATACTATCATGTTATTTACACGAGAAGATATTAGTGCTATGTTTTCAACAACTTTTTTCCACGGATCAAAGTTATCATGGTGTTTGTACCTAACTTATCAGGACCGGGAGCCTATATTATCATGCTTATTACACAAAAAGTTATCGGTGGTATATTTTTAACATCTTTTTCCCCCGGTCAAAGTTATCGTGGTGTTTGTACCTATATCAGGTCCGGGGCCTATATTACCATGTTATTTACACAAATATTATTAGAGTATGTTTTCAACAACTTTTTTTCACGGGTCAAAATTATCGTGGTGTTTGTACCCAAGTTATCAAGTCCGGAGTATATATTACCATGTTATTTACCAAGAGAGTATTTTTTCAACAATTTTTTTCATGTGTCAAAGTTATCGTGGTGTTTGTACCTAAGTTATCAGGTCTGCGATGTATATATTACCATGCGATTTACAAATAAGTTACCATGGGTGTTTTTCAACAACTTATTCCTCGGGTTAAAATTACCCCCTCGGTGTTTATATGCAAGTTATAAGCTTTGTGGTGCCTAAATTATCATGCTATTTACAAAGAAGTTATCGGTACTATGTTTTCAACAACTTTTTTCACGTGACAAAGTTATTGTGGTGTTTGAACCTAAGTTATCATGTCCAGGAGCCTATATTATCGTGTTATTTACACGGAAAGTTATAGGTCGTATGTTTTTAACAAAAAAAATTCACGTGTCAAAGTTATCATGGTGTTTGTACCTATGAGGTCTCCGATGTGTATATTACCATGCGATTTACAAATAAGTTACCAGGGGTGTTTTTCAACAACTTATTCCCCGGGTTAAAATTACCTCTCGGTGTTTGTATGCAAGTTATCAGTTATGTGGTGCCTAAATTATCATGCTATTTATGTAGAAGTTATCGGGGTTCGGATTTTAGCATTTTCGTAAATATAATAGGACATCTACTTGACACAACCTGCATCTACTGTCCCTCCGATTTATCTGTTGAAACTAAATTTGGCTCCTAATTTACCCAAGCTGCAGTTCACAGAGAGAGAATGAAACAATGAGAGTCTGAATTTTCTGAAAACTGATAGTAGACCTTGGCCTCATACACTTTCTTCAGGAAAAAAGAATGCTAAAAAACAGAATTTTCTGGATTGAAACGATGCATTTGTACGCATGTTCTAGCTGTTACTGCCGCTGCTCAATTGGTATTCTAATTGGAAGCAAAGTGCAGTTGCTTCAGAGGCCAAATCTGCAATTTATTCAGAGGACAAAAGTGCGGTCACTCCCTCGAACGCGCGCTGCTGCAATTTCTTCAGAGGCCAAAACTGCCGCTGCTGCAGCCGCTCCCTCCGACGCGCGAGGCTAGCAGCAGCACGGCGGCTCCCTCTGCCGCTCGGGCAGGCACCGGCGATGATGATGGGCGGCGGATGCAGCCCGAGGTCAAGGCACCTGCGGCGATGATGTGCGGCGGATCCAACCCGAGGTCGATGCAGCTGGCGGTGGTGGGCACCTGGACTTCTCCCTCTCCCGTTTCTCTTCCTCTCACAGCCGGAGCTGGCCGAGCTCGGCCATAGCGCGGATGGAGCAGAATCTCGCGTGAATGGAGATGAAATCGAGCCCGGGGAAGAGGGGAAAGATTGAGGGGCTCGATTGGGGGCTGTCCGGGTCGAAGGGAGGTGGCAGCCGGCGGCGGCACTCGCCGAAGGGGCGGCGGCAGGTGTTCCGGTCGCGCGCGGGGGATCTTTCTTTTTCACGTGCGTGATAGTCAAAGAAAATATCGAGCGGCTGCACGCGTCCTACGTGGGGATCGAAGGGCCATCAGGTCGTTCGGATCTGAAGCAAACGACCGACCGGCAGGAAATTAGCTTTCTCGTTTGAAATATTAGTGGGTGGTGGGAAGTTAAGAGCGATGAACGCCACCCTACATGTCAAACGTTCAACGGAAGTGCTAGAGTGAGGGCATCTCATCGCTGATCCGTGGACACAAACATATCTGTGGACAGTGATACGAAAGTCGGCCATCGAAACATACATGCATACATATCAAACCGGGTTTAAATAAACCGAACGTATTACATGCAAACCAGATGATTTCCATCTAAATCGGAGCACGTTCATTATATTTTTGACAAATTTCATCAAACAAAACTTGCTAGACCTAAACCTAGTATAAATCTGCGGTGTCGCATGTCCGCCAAGTCCTTGTTGTTCCCTTCCGTGCCCATGTCGGGCGGCCGCGTCCATGTCCGACGGAGATGAGACTCACAAAGTGAAGGTGCGGGTGTCCCCGCCATCAACGTCGCCCTCGCCGTCCGCCGTCTCCAACGTCCTCGGCCTCCCCGTTGCCCTCGTCGTCCCGCCGCGGCCATCGTCCTCGCCCTCCCTGTCGTCTCCGTCCGCCCAAGTAATGATATCTCTCTCTATACTATTGTACAATGTAGTTGTTCTTAGTTACTGTACTCATCTATATGCAACATTTTCTTCTAGTAAGGATACACAAATATGACCATGCATTTGGTCTGATAAATACAATTTTAGTTTGTATTACAAAAAGTTTGCTGTAAGATGCAGTGTAGCAATACCAGCATATGTACAACCACTTAAGAGTGAGAAGTGTCCACCCGAAGGAAATATATTAAATCTTGTCGTAGATAGTTTTATCTTGTTCTATGGTACATAAACTCTATTGTGGCAGGATGTTGATTTTTTATGCTCATAAAGCTGCTTTCATGAAAAATGTGTTTTATCTACATGTCAAGTTTTTCAATGCGATTTAGATGGAGAAGCCGAGACGCCTCGTTAGGACTCCTACATCCGTATACTTCATCATGAGGGTGACTGAGTACACGGAGATCGTGCTGGTCTATGCCGAGAGCACTCGAGCAACCACCGAGAGCGCTTGAGCATACATCGAGAGCGCTGCAACATCTGTTGAGGGCACTAGAGCAATCGCCAAAAGCTACGGCGGCCGCCCTAGCCAAGATCACAGAGATGTTTGGAGGTAAGAAGAGCTCATGACGGAGCTGAAATTTTGCTTGTGAACTACTTGTGCATTGCCTTTATGTGATCGATGCTTGTGAACGTAATTTCTATGTTGCTATGAATATTGCTATATGACTTTGTTATATGTAATTTGGTAACTATGAAATTGACTTGTTGTTAGCTTGTTTATTTATCTTTGTAGATGAAGTGGTTTATGATGTACTATGGGAAGAACCCAGGAGTCTACGATTCATGGGAGAAATGCAATGAACAAGTGGACAGTTACGAGAACAACTGTTATAAGAGATATAAGAGTAAAAAAAGAAGAGGTTCGTTACTCCAACTTCGTCCTCATAGAGAAAAGCAACCATGAAGTATGCAAGACCATCTCCAACTTTGTCCTCATAAAAAGCAAGCACCAAGTATGCAACACCGCCTGGACAAGTGGACAACTAAAGTTTGATAATCTTTATCCATTTCATTGTCATTATGATGATGTTGTTATCATGTGGCCATATATGTATATATGTAACATGCAGCATAACGGAGGCTTCACGGAGAAGGTCATGTGTACTTAGTTGTGATGTTGTTATGTAAATTGTACTGTCATGCATACATCTATTGCAATGCATTTGGATTATTATGATGGTAAAATATGATCCTGCTACTCTGGCATATATCTATTTCAATTCATAAATGCCAACTGTAAGTGTTGCAGACTGCTGAACATGTAGTTGTCGTAGGAGCCAAGAAAATGCCCGTCACTGTAACAACCTTTTCGAGCGGCGGGTGGCTAGGTCAGCCTGCCACTATAGAGTTATTACCAGTTGGCGAGCACACGCCCGCCACTAATGCCATGTTACCAATGACGGGAGGTAAGTGGCAGGCGGCCATGAGAGCTCCATCTGCCACTGCTGGGTTTTTGGTGCACGCCACTAGTAGGCATTCCTGTAGTAGTGACGCGGAGATGCCAGCGTTCTCATGTGCAATCACTAGCGCCGCCAGCATCATCTCCACCTCCAACTGCGCTGTGACCGCGTTATAAGCGGTACGAGCACGCACGGTCTCATACACCGTCCGTTGCTCGGCAAGAAAGTTGGGGTTCTTTGTAGCCATGGACACCACAGCCTCATCGCTCACCTCCCGGTGCTACCTGGGGAACGAGAAGTTGTCCCGTTGATCGTCATGTGACTGCCGAAACGCCGACATCGGCTGCTCCTCAAGCCGACATGGAACGACACAGGTAGGGTCACCGACTCGTTGTCGGAGGACGTTTGCATCATCGGGTCATTGTCGGAGACCTCCAGAGAGCTGGTCGGTAGGCCGGGCTCTATCGGCCTCGCACGGCAACCCAGACAGCCGGATGCAAGGGAGGCCAGCTTGTGCTTCTGCTCTGTCAAAAGGCTCTCCAACATAACGCACTAGAGCGTGGTCATGGTGGAGGTGGTGTATGGAGGAGGGTGTGAAGCAGGACGTGGTGTGATGCAGTCTGTGCCGGGCGTGGCCTCCATTAAATAGTGCATGCCGGTCGGGCCAAGCGGTGGTGTGTGTCAATGCGGGCGCTAGAGTTGGTTTCTCGTCCGGCGTGCCTGTTTAGTCACGGCAGACGGATGGACGGTCAACCCGTTTGAATGCGGTAGATATCCTCCCCGTCCCGTCCAGTCACGTCTCTCCGACATTGAACAGGCGCAAACACCGGAACATAGCGATCTCAGCTAGCTCACCGCTTCAATGCCAGTGCCAATAGGAGGTCGCATCCGTGAAGGAAATATGCCCTAGAGGCAATAATAAAGTTATTATTTATTTCCTTATATCATGATAAATGTTTATTATTCATGCTAGAATTGTATTAACCGGAAACATAATACTTGTGTGAATACATAGACAAACAGAATGTCACTAGTATGCCTCTACTTGACTAGCTCGTTGATCAAAGATGGTTATGTTTCCTAGCCATAGACATGAGTTGTCATTTGATTAACGGGATCACATCATTAGGAGAATGATGTGATTGACTTGACCCATTTCGTTAGCTTAGCACTCGATCATTTAGTATGTTGCTATTGCTTTCTTCATGACTTATACATGTTCCTATGACTATGAGATTATGCAACTCCCGTTTACCAGAGGAACACTTTGTGTGCTACCAAACGTCACAACGTAACTGGGTGATTATAAAGGTGCTCTACAGGTGTCTCCAAAGGTACTTGTTGGGTTGGCGTATTTCGAGATTAGGATTTGTCACTCCGATTGTCGGAGAGGTATCTCTGGGCCCACTCGGTAATGCACATCACTATAAGCCTTGCAAGCATTGCAACTAATGAGTTAGTTGCGGGATGATGTATTATGGAACGAGTAAAGAGACTTGTCAGTAACGAGATTGAACTAGGTATTGAGATACCGACGATCGAATCTCGGGCAAGTAACATACCGATGACAAAGGGAACAACGTATGTTGTTATGCGGTTTGACCGATAAAGATCTTCGTAGAATATGTGGGAGCCAATATGAGCATCCAGGTTCTGCTATTGGTTATTGACCGGAGACGTTTATCGGAGTACCGGGGGTTACCGGAACCCCCCCGGGAACTAATGGGCCTTGTTGGGCCCTAGTGGAGAGAGAGAGGGGCCGATCAGGGCAAGAGGCGCGCCCCTCCCCTTGAGTCCGAATAGGACAAGGAAGGGGGGGCGCCCCCTTGCCTTTCCCCTCTCACACTCCTTCCTTCCCCCTCCTTCTTGGACTAGGAAAGGGAGGGGCAAACCTACTTGGAGTAGGTTTCCCCCTCCTAGGGCGCGCCACCCCCTTGGCCGGCCCTCTCCTCCTCCCCCCTTTATATACGGAGGAGGGGGGCACCCCATAGACACAACAATTGATCTCTTGATCTCGTAGCCGTGTGCGGTGCCCCCTCCACCATAATCCACCTCGATAATATCGTAGCGGTGCTTAGGCGAAGCCCTGCATCGGTAGAACATCATCATCGTCACCACGCCGTCGTGCTGACGGAACTCTCCCTCAAAGCTCGGCTGGATCGGAGTTCGAGGGACGCCATCGAGCTGAACGTGTGCTGAACTCGGAGGTGTCGTGCGTTCGGTACTTGATCGGTCGGATCGTGAAGACGTACGACTACATCAACCGCGTTGTGCTAACGCTTCTGCTTTCGGTCTACGAGGGTACGTGGGCAACACTCTCCCCTCTCGTTGTTATGCATCAACATGATCTTGCGTGTGTGTAGAATTTTTTTGAAATTACTACGTTCCTCAACAATCCGCTCTAGCCAGCATGATTGAGGCGCTGGCGCTTTGGAGTGGCATGAATGCATGACAATCGCTTCACGCAGGGGAGGGCATGGCCCCGCGACATGGTTTAGGGTGGGCCCGAGGTGTCGTCGGGTGTGTGGCAACTGTTCGGACGCGCGCAAAGTCCCCCGGATTTGCCTTAGGTTGCATGGAAAAAGATGTCCTGGCCGGTCCGCAGACCGATAGGGAACCGTGTTGGATTCAAAATAGGTTCGGACGGTCCGGGCCGATGCCGGGGGAGAGGAAAATTTCCTAGATATAAGTTTACTCCACATGCAAGTGGACAACTGTTAACCTTCACCCTTCGCTTCATACACCATCAGCGGCGCTTTCTCCTGTCTCTTGCCAAAGAACAAGAAGAAACGCGGGAAAAGATACGATGATATGCCCTTAATTTCGGGCCTCCATGGGCCGAGCCACACTCCCGCGCGCGTCTGCCTTTGCTTAACACGCGTCCACACGTAAGAGCCTCGACGTGTCGACTCGATACCATTCGTGCACAGCCACAGCTTCCGTCGACACCTGCTGTTCCATCGTATTTTTCTTTTTAACTTTCGATCTATTCATTTTCAATCATGATAGTACAACGAACACTAAAAATAATAAAAATTACATCCAGATCCGTAGACCACCTAGCGACGACTACAAGCACTGAAGCGAGCCGAAGGCGCGCCGCTGCCATCGCCCCTCCCTCACCGGAGCCGGGCAAACTTTATTGTAGTAGACAGTCGAGAAGTCGTCGTGCTAAGGCCCCATAGAACCAACGCACCAGAACAGCAACCGTCGTCGATGAAGAGTGTAGATAAGAAGGATCCAACCTGAAGACACACAAACAAAGACGAACGACGAACAGATCCGAGCAAATCGACCAGAGACAGATCCACCGGAGACACACCTCCACACGCCCATCGACGATGCTAGACGCATCACCGGAACGGGGACTAGGCGGGGAGACCTTTATTCCATCTTCAGGGAGTCGCCGCCATCTCGCCTTCTGAGTGGGACACAAACCCTAACAAATCTCGAAAAAAGATCTAAAAACGGAGCCCTCCCACTGGCAAGGGCCGGGATCCACTCCATCTCCATGGCCCTAAGGCCACAGTAGACGGGGCGGACCGACGCCGGTGCCGGCGGGAGGCAGAGAAACCCTAGTTTTTTATGTAGGCACCTCCTGTTCCATCGTATTCGCAAGTACGGCCACCACAAGATTAAGCTGGACGGGGGTTATATACTCCTTTGCAGAAACAAAAAAGCAAGATTAAGCTGGTCGTGGCTACAGAAATAAAACCGTAGAAGACTCGAACGCAGGCACATCAAATTTTATGCCAAACAGAACATACATGGGAGGAAGAAGAGAAGTTGGTTTTCATCAGGCAGAAAGGGAAACGGAGAACGACCGGCCAGCTGACGCGTACTGCTCGCGAAATGGATCCAAAAATAGGCGCTATTCGTTCACGCGCAGTGACTACAACGGGGCTGCCTCCACCCCACTCCACTAGCTCGCTCGTGGTCCAAGCACGTACGCTAATTAACCCGGAAGATGTGGCAGGGAACCCGCTCCTAGTCAGCCGGTTAGGGCTATCGGATCAGATCCTTTCACGGCTTCACGTCCAAATCGTCACTGTCGCTGCACGAGCTGTCGCTTCGCTTCACTCACTCAGTGGGGGTAGCTGACTGTGTGCGTGAGTCTGTGATTCATGCGCGTGGTGGTGCTGGTACTGTGCGTCGCGCTCTGGGCTCCGTCGTAAATCCTATGGCCAACAGGGCACGATGCCAAGATGTGATGCGAGCCGCCAACTGGTTAGATATTTTTGTTCCATCATTGTTTCTAGAAACGAAAAGGATACACATTTCTTCAAAATATAATTTTATCCGTTGAATAGTCCACATGGATTTTTATTTTTTTTAGATGCGTCCGCATGCAATTATGTGTCTAGATATAGCAGCGCGTATAATGGGAAATACCCCTTGGTTCTTAATTGTATCTACATCATATATGGGAAATTTTTTGCAAAAAAAAGTAAAATAGTTCAGAAGTTTTTTTAATAGACTTGACATTCTTTTGCACTTATAGATCACTATCACCCTATTTTGGCCGATTTTTTTGTTAAAAATAAGTCTAGTGGATGTTTTCTTTTTGTGTATTTTTCACAAGTACAATGGAAGGTCAGTTTATTTCAAAAATATTTTCTGAACTTTTGACTTTTAATTTAATTACTAATTCTTTTCCATATGAGGTCAAGATACACCCATAGCCCAAACGTGTGCCGCCCACGTATAACCACATTTACACATTTAAAGCATTTAAAAAACATAAGATTTATTTCTTTAAACATGTTGTATAGATATTTTGTTAGAAAGACAGTCCATCATATATATTTCAGTAGTGCAACCTTTAAAGAGGCTATTTCGATCAAAGAAATGAAAACTTTGGCAGTCCTATTAACTACTCTCCTATGTCTAAATTTCTTAAGTTGGTCGACAAGGGGTTAGGTAGGGAGAACCTTATTCCACCTTCGGACAGCCACCGCCGTCTCGTCTTTATGAGCATGACGCAAACCCTAACAAAACTCGAAGAAACGTATAAAAAAGAAGTCCTCCCGCTCGCAAGGGCCGGGATCCATCGCGCCACCAAGCCCCTATGGCCACCGGAGACAAGACGGACCGACGACAGTTCTGGCGGGAGGGAGAGGAACACTGGTCCTTTTTTTTAGCCAAGGCGGCTGCGTAGAGGAAATTTTCCTTGTGGACATAAAAGCAGACGTCGCCCTGAATTGTCCTTAGATATGCGAGAAGTGTCACATTAGTTTTGTTTTTCGCATGGAGGTCACCTTAGATATTTCCGGCCAGTCCATCCACGACACATATTACGCAGGGAAAACCCTATTCGCCGCTCGTTGCGTTGAATTGTTGACACAACGCACACGCGAAACCCCGCAGTGCTAGCTATGGGCCAGCCCATTATACCAAAGCTAGCCAGCCAGTACTAGGAACCTTCTGGATGGTTCCATGAACCGGTTTTTATTTCTATTTATCGGGTTTTCTGCTTCTTCTTTGAATTTTTTTCGTTTCTAGTTTTCCATTTTTCTTTTTTCCGCTTTGCTGTTTCTTTTTCTTCTTTCTTTTCTTTTGTTTGATTTCTGTTTCTTTTTTCAAGTTTAGTTTATTTTATTTTTAAAGATCATCTTTCAAAAATTGTTTGAAAATTAAAAAAAATGCCTGTGTTTTAAAATAAAAACCTTCAGAATATCAAAAAAATGTCCGTGTCTCAAAAAAATTATTCATAAATTCAAAATTTTGATCGGGGATTACTGAAATTGTTCTTGTTTTCCAAATATTGCTCGGAATGTTGTTGACACGTTCACAATTTTGAAAAATATTCCCGTTTTCAAAAATTGTTCATGTTTTCACTTTTCAGGAGATTCCAAAAATGTTCCAGTTTTAAAAATTATTCACAAGTTTCAAAAAAAGTTTGTGTTTTTAAATTTTATCAGGAGTTTCAAAATATGTTCATGTTTCGAAAAAAATTGCAATTTGGAAATATGTTCCCCTTTCAAAAAATTGTTTATGATTTTCAAAAAATGTTCCTTTTTTGAAAATGTTATAGTTCTTCTTTACAGAAAATTCATAGTTTTTGAAAGTGTTTGCGTTTCATAGAACATTCAGTTTTTTTGAAGAAAAAATGCTTTCAAAATTTCTAAACTAATTCGAATCTGTATAGCGTGTTGGTTCTTTATGTTGGGTGCTACTATATGATCATATACGACTGCTAACTCAACTGGTACTAACGGTTGTATGTAGCGTTCGATCCTGTGTTTGAATCACCGTGAGTGCAAATATTTTTTGAGTTACAGTGGGCGTGCAATGTCGGCCGCTATCTTCATGGGCCATGCCAGTCGGAAACCCGCTTATGCGAAATGGCGACTCTTTGCCGCAGAGAGCGGCATACAGAGGTCCCGCTCCGCAGGCCTTGCCGAGGGGCGAGGGGATACTCTTGCAACCGCGAAGGCGGGCCTGATATTGGACCCTGGACCGACCCATGATGTTAATTATCTCCCGTGTTCAGACCGTGTTTTTTTTCTTTCATCCAACTGAACAATTTTTTGTACTGCTTCAAGCATAACAAAAGATCATTTGCATTATGGCGTCAAATCTGTGGACGGCAGGGCGTACACGCAAGCAAGTTTTTATGCGGGGACAAGCAGGCGAAGTTGTAACTTAAGCTCGAAGAAATGAACAAGAAAACGACACATGAAAAATGTCACAGTTTCCCGAATAGTGCCAAACTAAGGTACTATTCCTTCACGTGTGCTGACCATAACGGGTAACTGTCGTAGCACGCTACCGCTGAAGGCGTGTGGTTCTGCTAGACCCATGCAGCTGATCAGCTCAGCTTGTTCTAGACCTGAATCTATCGGCGATATCTTATGTCAAAATCCTCGTCGCGATGCGAGCTGTCGTGATACTCGTTCACGTGGGCCTGGGGCGCTGGGCGGTGGGTAAGCCGGCAGGCAGCTGCATGCCCACGCGCGCTCTGGCCCTCTGCTGGATGGCCCCTCCCTCCTGAATCCTATGGCCGAGAGAGAATATGCCAAGAAGTGATGTCTCACCTTTGGTTGAGTACGGTTAGATATTTTGATACGGTGCTTGATGCTCGTCTCTGTAAAAGATCTAGCTAGTGTTATGTGATGTCTAGCCTCGTTGTTCTTTTGGTGTGGTTAGGGCCCCTAAATCGGACACCGTATTACTCCGCGGACTATAAAAACCATTACGCGGGCAGTGATGCAGGAGCCAACCGAGTGACAGGGTGCTCGCAGCGGAGCCGGTCCGCATCCTCCTACACCATGCAGAGGGCCGTCGCTGCCAATGTTGACTCTGGCAGCGGTGCCCTGGGTTTATCGGCGTTGGCGGAGGTGTCACTTAGCGACCATCCCCGTTGAGGTGGCAGCGAGGGCTTGCGACCATCTCCGCTATGGCGATGGACCGGTCGAGAGCCCAGAGCGCCGCCAGGTCTGAGTCGTTGTGGACCCAAGCTGGCGGCGGCCGACTTGGCGAACACAAAGCGGCAAGCCGCATTGGGCTGCTCCTGCCGCCCCGCACTCCTCGCCACCTCTCTGTCCTCAAACTACGACGACATAGAGGCGCCGCCGTCACCTAAGTAGTGGAGGGTGCGCCAGCGTGCCTTCACGGCCTCGGGCGGTAGCTCCTCCTTGATACGCCAGTTGCGTTAGGGCGGCGACGCCGGCCAATCGATCTGGGCGTACCGGCTATGCGACAGTGACGTCAACTAATCCTTCATGCGGAGCCTGATTTGGACGCCACAGTTGTTTGGTGAGGACGATGGCTCCTCCTTCACGTGGCACTCGATGTGGATGCCGTAATTGCATGGGGGAGGTCGACTCCTCCTTCACGCGGCGGAGAGTGGATGTCGGTTCTTGCTTGACACAGTTGCACAGGGGAGTGCAACTCCTCCTTGACGACACGCGGCGGCGAGGGCGGCGCCTGACCATGCTCCTAGAGCGATCGCTCGTCAGCACTTGATCTAATGGACGAACTCCTCACATGTCACCTCGGTCTCTGAGAGCAGGTGTTGCTACTAATGGAGCGACTCCTATAGCTCATGTTGGAGAGGTTGCTGTTGCGGCGACCCCTGGTCCTCCTCGTCATCGGAGGAGATGAGGATCACCTCCTTGCTGGAGTAGCCGGCGGACGCAGTAGCGCCACGATCCGTAGGAAGATCCGGAGTCGCCGCTGTCGCCTTCTGGTGCAGAGAACCAAGACTCGTGCATGGTTTGGATGGGGACGGGGAAGGGGAGGAGGAGTTCAGACAAGCGGATGAGTGGGGAGGTGTGGATGTCGATGTCAAGGGAGAGTGAGTAGATATCGAATCATAATAAATGTTATGCTAATATGTGTAATACATGACAATAAATAAGAGTATCTATGATACTATTCATAATGAAGATAGTATCATATGTTTTAATATTGACCGATAGAGTGGTACTGACGCAACACTAAAGCTTGATGTAGATGTAGAGAAATATTAGGTATTACTCTACAAATGAATAGCTCGATGTAGATCTCAACAAATTACTCCTCACTATGACCAGCCTAGTAGCTCACCTCAATCGGGACCATCTTAAAATTTCTCCACTAATCGAGGCCAGTGATATTCTCCCTTTCGAGAGAAACATATAAAAAGCAAAGGCCAATTTACTCCGTCCGACACGCCTTGTTTCTATACCACTCAAAACAAGTCTACAACACACACTTTCTTCTCGCCGCACAAAAGCGATCGCAACAAAAGGAATCATTCGATCACGTATCATGCAGCAGAAACAGGCAACCGGTAGTAGGAGAGGGGTAACTTTCATCAGTTCGATCGTGCAGGGCAGGCCAACCGATCGAGCTGGTCCAATCCCCTGTTTTCTTGTCAAAACCTGGTCACGTACCAATCTCCTTAAAGCTAGCCGGACGTTGAATCTTCTTCAGATTTCCTGTCAAAGTCCTAGTGGCGATGCGAGTTGTCGCGTCCATTTGGGTGATTGGGGGAGCAGCCGCGCTGTAGCTCGTGCCGCTCCTGTCATAGATCGTGTGGCCAACAGGGAAGAAGCGCATATAAGCGCGACGTGTCGCCTTAGCTGGTTAGATATTTGTTCCGCAGAGTGCCACCGCCCATCGGTCGACTAGAACCACTGTTCATCAGCCAGTAGTGGTGGGGATGAACGTAGGTCTAGACGGAACTTAGCTGCGTCGACATGTCATCCTCGTACAGAATTCGCCATCACCGTGGAACCCAAACGCCCCAGCGCCAATCGTCGACCAGCAGCAGGAGCGAAAATATCAGGGGCATTCTGCTTCCATGGCCAGCAGCCGCGCGCCCCCTCGCCGACGTGTGCCAGTCGTATATCCCTGCTGCGTCACGCATAACTATAAATGAGTGAGCGCACTCTGGACACCACACTCGACTACCCAAAGCCTCAAGCTCACACTCCACACGTACCCCAGTGGCAGTCGCGCTCCAGCAAAAGCAATCGGCACTCCGGCAGCAAGCGATGGACACGGCCATCGACAGCTGGATCAGCTCCCCTTCCTCATCGACGTCCGGGCACGAGCACGGGGAGGTGGTGCCTGTGTGGTCGCCGGCGGCGAAGCGGCCCGCCGGGCGCACCAAGTTCAAGGAGACGCGCCACCCGGTGTACCGCGGCGTGCGGCGCCGGGGCAGCGCGGGCCGGTGGGTGTGCGAGGTGCGCGTCCCCGGCAAGCGCGGCGAGCGGCTCTGGCTCGGGACGTACGCCGCCGCCGAGTCGGCCGCGCGCGCGCACGACGCCGCCATGCTCGCGCTGCTCGGCCACTCCGCCTCCGCCGCGGCGTGCCTCAACTTCCCGGACTCCGCGTGGCTGCTCGTCATGCCCCCGTGGCTCTCCGACCTGGCCGATATCCGACGCGCGGCCATCGAGGCCGTCGCGGTTTTCCTGTGCCTGGAGGCCGCCGCCGTGGTGCCCGTCGTCGACGAGGCCACCTCCCCCGTGTACCTGCTGTCGCCCGTGGACAATGCCGACGAAGTGTTTCAGTTGCCGACTTTCTCTGCCCAGGGCAGCGACATGTTCGAGCTCGACATGTCCGGGGAAATGGACCTGGACCCGTACTACGCGGGCTTTGCGCAGGGGATGCTCCTGGAGCCGCCGCCCACGCCGGCGTACTGGGAGAACGGAGACGGCGGAGCGGCAGCCGGCCTCTGGAGCTACTGATGTCGATAACCTCGAGTGGGTTCACACTGGGGATTTTGTTATCCCGTTTGGACCAACTCAAAACTGCTTCAAGCATAATAAAATCGGAGTCATTTTACAGTGCATCCGGATAATATGGACCATCCGTCGGAGCGAATTTGATGGTCCAGATCCGATGCAATACGCTGATGTCACGTGTACTATATCAGACCCGGAGGGGCATTTTTGGAAGAAAAAATATTTCGAACTGATCAGATTTTCCCTCCCAAATATTTCAAGGGTATTCTCGGTACAAATTTCAGAGCTATTTTCAGTTCGATTTTTATCCCGTTCGGTAGGGTTTATTCCTCGCCGCCGCTAGTGTTTTATTCCTTGCCGCCGCTAGGGTAAAATGACTCTTAATCCTCGCCGGCAGGATCTAGCCGCGCGTCGCGGCCCCTCCCTCCCTCCATCCCAATTCCCTCGCGATCTCGCACTACCTTTTCAACGAAGAACACGAGAGGAGGCGCACTTCCCTCTCCGCGGCGGCCGCCGGCGAAGATTCGGCGCTATCCCACCTCCCAGTCCTCCATGCGGGTGCCTACAGCCACAAGGTTATAGGCAACATCTTTCCCACACCCCAATTGGTTGTTTGCGTCCTCTACGCCTCTCTGCCATGACCACAACTTTGATCTGGCCATACATCTCGTCCGAAGGCAACGTGGTTGGATATGGATCATGTTCTGCGGGACTAGATGAAGCTGGCCGCCGGCCTCGACGGCCAGCCCCATTCATCCAGCCCCGACTGTGAGATCTACGAATGTTCAATCATTGCATTCATACACTTATACATTTCATTCAACATGTATTCTTTCAATTTGGCTGATAGGTGAGATTTGGAGATCGATAGAGATGATAAGCTATTAATTTTGGAATGTACTATAAACAATTCATAGCTTATGTTGCTCAATATGTATGATGCTCGCTTCTTCTTGTGCAATTGCTGGACTGGGATCAACAGACTTGGCATGTGCTTTATAAGAAAAATCAGATTCACATGGGATATCCATCGTTTGAACATTGGTGTTAATTCTTATTATGATGTTTTAGCCTTGTTACGCCGAGAGTAATGATCCTCGCAAAGAGCAGAGAGAAAGGAATGAGCATTAGATTCTTCCATATGTTGCATTTCATTCTTCGTGTTTAGTTATGTCCAACATTTGTTACATGCACACATTTGACAAGGTTAGTACAAGTAGTAATCTTTCCTCTGTTTTGCAGGGCTATGACAGAACATGCTATGTGATTCCCTGAGGCAGGATGGATGTACCATGGCCACCCCACTGTGCTCCTCAAGGTGATCCCTTCAATTCAGCGCATGTCCTACCATGCCACACTATGGTCGTTGCAGCACCTGCAGAGGCCCCCTATAGTACGTGCTTTACTCTGGTTATCCTGATGCTCTCTTTTATTGGCTTTGCGGCCTACCTACGAGACATTGACTGCCGTTTTCTGGGATTGCGTGTTGATTCATGTAGTATTTTTTCTTCTGACTATGTCTCTTCTTTTTGCTTCTTCCTCCTTGTGACCTTTGATTTCCTCGCTTTTTTCCTGCGTAAATTGAAGGAAAAACATGTGAACACTCTCCGGGAGAACATATTAACACAATAAGCATGTATGGAAATGAACAATGAGATTAACATGTGCACTAACTTCGTTGCTTTTTTTGAAGCTTCTTCTTCTTCTGTATCTGACTTTGTGTCTTCTTCTGTCTCTGAGTCTTTCTCTTTTCCCTTCTTCCTCCTTGTGACCTTTGATTTCCCCTATTTTTTCCTGCATAAATTGAAGGAAAACATATGAACACTCTCCCGGAGAACACATTAACACTTTAAGCATGTATGGAAATGAACAATGAGATTAACATGTGCACTAACTTTGTTGCATTTTTAGAAGCTTCCTCTTCTTCTGTATCTGACTCCGTGTCTTCTTTGTCTCTGAGTCTTTCTCTTTTCGCTTCTTCCTCCTTGTGACCTTTGATTTCCCCGATTTTTTCCTGCTTAAATTGAAGGAAAAAATGTGAACACTCTCCCGGAGAACATATTAACTCTGTAAGCATGTATGGAAATGAACAATGAGATTAACATGTGCACTAACTTCGTTGCTTTTTTTTCCTTTCATCCGCTCGCGCCTGGATTTAATCCTCTTGTTTGATTTTTCGGTAGTTGGTCTCCCTTTTGGAATTATTTTGATTGGATTTTCCACGTCATCAGTGCAGCATTCGCGAGTAGCAGAGAAGTATGCTGGCAAAGGAACAAACGATTTCTGACCTTCATCCAAATCAGTTTTTTCTCCATCAACCAATATACTCCGGAGGAGCTCCATCACCTGTTCTGACTGTGAATCACTAGCTGCGGCTGTGAATAAAGCGTCACTAGCCATGTTGCGTAATTGATGATACTTATTCATGTGATCAGACCATACATGAGTATTCGCAGTCCTCGAGGAAGGGAACGCTGGCTTGGCATGCATTGTCCATCTTTTCTTCACAATTTTTTTTGGAAATGTGCGTACACCAAGATGATCCGGAACGCAGAATATATGTGCACATGGGTAATCCTGACTTTCCAACTTTTTACATTTACAAGCTGCAGCGTCCAGTCTTGCTCCTGTAAACAGACAAGTCACGTGATATATAAAATCCATGGGCTTAGCATCCACGCCTTGTGCATCCAACTTTTTTGCATCCAACTCCTCACTGTCCTTACCTTCCAAGTCATTGGGATCCTTAGCATTCAGGTTTTTTGCATGCAAGTCCACACCATCCTTGCCTTCCAAGTCATTGGGATCCTCAGCATCCAAGTTTTTTGCATGCAAGTCCTCAGCATCCTTACCTTCCAAGTCTGTAGGAACCTTAGTATCTGAGTCATTACCATCCTTACCTTCCAAGTCTCTAGCATCCCTGCCATATGGGACTTTGCGCAAAACTCCAAACACGACCAAACCATCACACGCTACCCGGTCTGTGACCTGCCAATTTGTTCCTTCGACAATCTGACGCTTTACCCGTGGAAACATCACAATTGTATAAATATAAGAGGCAGCAATCTTCAGAGGGTGTGCATTCAACTTAGTGAAGGGTATTGTATGTGTCGCTACTGTGTCTAATGCTGCTTCATTCTTACGCATTATGGATACACAGTGCCCAACATGCTGCAACAAATCAACAAGCTGCATCTTCCTGTTCAGGTGCACATGAAGCCTTGAGTAGAGAGATTCACTCCTCTGATTACTCATCATGCCTAGGAAATATCTACCCTTTGTGTACGCAGCAGCCCATTTGTGTCGCAGCTCGTACATCCTGTTAACCCATGACGACCTCTTGCCTGTTGGTTTTATTTTGAACCTAACCTTATAAGCCTCCCATCTTTTCTCAAACTCATCAACATCCCAACGGCGGTAAATGAATTCCCTAAATTCCTCAAGATTTTTCTTGCGGAGGTGGATCACCATATTCTCCTTGATATGGCACATGCACAAACGATGATCTATTCCGGTCCAGACCGTAGCTATTGCTTTAGCCATTGAACCATCCCCATCGGTGATTGCTGAAATGGGTGCCGTCTGGGACATTGCCTCCAAAAATACATGAAGAAGCCACTGGTATGATGCAACTGTCTTGTCTGACACTAGACCGGCCCCAAACAAAACTGTGCTACGGTGATGGTTCAGACCAACAAATGGAACAAATGGAAGCCTGTACTTGTTAGACCGATATGTACTGTCGAACACCACGACACCACCAAAGGCAACATAGTCAATCCGGGATTGTGAATTAGCCCAGAATATGTTCCTCAAATGGCCTTCGCTGTCTTTTGTGTATTTGAAAAAGAATTCTGGGTCTGCTTTTTTTTTCTGTGCAATCATATAGGTGAGCAAATATCTAGCGTCACTGCCTTCTATCTTGCGCTTCTTCTGGATTGAAACATGGTTGTATAGATCTCGATCTATAAATCCAAGCTTGTCGGGACCTCCGGCATTCTTCTCCATTACATTCATAATCTGATGTGTTCGAAGTCCACCGACAGCATACTCGATGACATCGGCCTTTTGTGCGTCAGTCATTCTACGATGAGCCAATAAGTACGGAGTTAGGTCAGCAGGGACAAACAGATGGTTATGCTTGTCCACAAAATTCTTGACGAACCAGAGGCCACTGCTATCTTGTCGCTCAACCTGAAAAAGAGCGGGACACCCACACCGAGAAAGACCCCTCGGTGTTCTTTTTCTTTCAGCCCTGTTAAAGTGCTTAAGGGCCCGCCATCCTTGTTTGCAGCACTTGTATGTCCTTCTGTATGCATTTTGTTTCGGACCCGGACCCCTGTACTTCATATCATCCTTTCTAACACCAAACCCTTTTTTCTTGCATAGCCTACGTAGAACATGTATGCTTCTTCCTCAGTCCTGAAAGTCTTCTTCACAATCTCTAAGTATTCCATACACTCATTCAGGTCTGAACCAGCCATGCCTTTATTATCAATTCCTTTACCTTGCATGTGTACATCATCCATGTCTATGCCATCCTTGCCTGCATCCTCATTATCCTTATCATCCATGCACATACCATCCATTCCTTTGGGGTCCATGGCTACGAAATCATTGTCCTTATCATCCATGCCTTTGCCTTCGCTGCCTCTATGACCCATGTCCTTGTCATCCTTGCATGTATCACCCAAGTTTTTGCCATCGTTGCCTTTATCATCCATGTCGTTATGCTGCCAGTGAAAACAGATAGTCAATGTTACGGATGGATAGCATACGCTACCGAAATTATGCACTACTCTGCTTAAATAATTGATTTAATTTTTCATATCGAATTCATGTACCTAACTCAGTCCTTCAAAAGTAAATATGCCCTAAATCCAGAAATTTGTAATTGATTGTACTAGCTCTAACTGATGATCTCCTAACTAAATCCAAAGTCCACGAGTCCTTCAAATGCCTTGATAGATCCACCCTGATAAATCAATTATCTCCAAACTCCATTCAAAATTATCTCCTAACTAAATCCAAATTATCTCCTAACTAAATCCAAATTGTCTCCTAACTAAATCCAAAATAAGTTCAAACTCCATACAAAATAATTATCTCCTAACTAAATCCAAAATATCTCGAAACTCAATTCAAAAGTATCTCCTAACTAAATCCAAAATGACTTTCTTTGAATCCAAATCTGCTGACAACTTTCTCATGCCACATAGCCCTAAGTCCTTCAATATGTCCTAGCTACATCCGACTTACACTTCCTTTCAATCGTAATCTCATCACAACTTTCTGAAAACATAAACCCTAATCCTCACATGACATATCCTAAACCCTAACCAAATCCGATCGAAATCTCGTCACAACTTTCTAAAACGATAAACCCTAAACCTCATATGACATATCCTAAACCCGAATCAAACCCGACCCCTGTTGGTGCTATATGCAGAAGGGACCAGAAAAGATATGAGATGGCTAGGCACTTACAGCGAAGATCCGACGTGAAAAAGTTGATGCACGTCGATGAGGATGATGTGGCCTCTCGGGTAGGGGAAGGTGGCGTCCGCTCGGGGAAGGAGTGGATTAGCGGCTTGTCGGAAGATCTGGCGCCGCGACCCGAGTGGGGTGACTTGCGATGGAGGGGGGAGGGGGGAGTAGGAGCAGGAGGGGTAGACACGCCGGGGGCGATCGGCGGCGATCGAGGGCGCCGGAGGCGATCGAGGGGGCCCGAGGTTAGGGCTCGAGAGGAGGAGAGAGGACGAACCGCTCGAACCGAAATTCAAAAGAGTACGCACGATGATGGGACCTCTATAATGAAGTGCTTTATTAATGCAATTAATTTAATCAAAAATTTAGGACGAGAATACCCCTGGACCTAATTGGGCCGATTAAAGGTACAAAAAAATTTAGGTCGAAAATACCCTTGGGCTCAAAAAAGGCCCAGTTATTGTTATCCGTTAGATCGCCCATATAATACACGTGCTCTGGTGTATTATAATGCACCGTAAAATTTCCCTAAAATCGGAGTTTGGAACGTCGACCCGTTTGTCAATTACTCCCCCCGTTCCTAAATATAAGTCTTTTTAGACATTTCAAATGGACTACAACATACGGATGTATGTAAACATATTTTAGAATATAGATTCGTTCATTTTGTTTCGTATATAGTCACTTGTTGAAATCTCTGAAAAGATTTATATTCGGGAACAGAGGGAGTATTTGTTTGAATCATCGATCAAACGTTTTACACGCATGCTGCAAGAACCTATAAGAAAACACAACTGAATGTCACTGTCAGTTGAAAAGTAATCGTTCCTTCATGTGTGCTCAGAGCAATTGTTACATCTATGTAATAAGAATTTCAATAATACTATATCTACGTAACACACATTCCCTTTAATTGTCTCCTCCCCTGGATTTTCATGGGTCTGGACCCCTTCTTCCCCTTATTCCAATTAAAATTTGCCAAATCAGCAGCACTACGTAAATCTTACATAGAGCTTTGCGTGGATGTAGCATTGCCCTAAGAATTTTTAGATTTTTTTTTGAGCAACAATAATAATTTTTACGTGATTAACGTAACAGATGGGATGGGCTTTTTTAGTTGGAGAAAATTGAGGTAGGAGACCCACCCAGCTGAATTCATGCAGGTGTAGGGCTGTTCCTATGCTCATCATGACGGATCAACCAGAACCAGAAATATCTTACTACAAGTATGTGTCTCTGGCTAATTCTTGCCCCATGCGGGCCATCAGCGTTGTGGCTACACTCATTAGTGGGTTTCTACTTTTCCTGGGAAAACTCACTTTTTATTTTGACACGTAGTCCCTTTTGTGCCGGATTCATTAAAAAATAGAATATAGTTGCCGGTGAATTAACGGAAACCCGGGCAAAAACTGTTACAACATGCCCATTAGAAAGGGCAACTCGGCCAACCTGGCACCAACAAGACCACACACCGTCGAGTAGGGGACACCGTCAAGGTTGCCTGCAATGTCATCGTCGTCACCACTTCTTGAGCAGGCGGTCCGATTTCACCGTTGACGACCCATCAAGACCCATGCGAACGAATAACGCACAAGGATCTCATTGGTCATAGTCAAACAATCGACCACAGACGTCGAGGACGTCTAATTTTGTTGATGCATTTCACAGAAAAAAAGTTGCAAATCTCGCACCGACCTAGTACTAAGTATAGCCAAAACAAGCAGGACTTACATTTTCACATGGGGGAGTACTAAGTATCTACTAAATAAATAAAACCAAGACTCCTCAAAATACAAAATTTTCCTATGACAGAAAGTATCAACTCCTCAGAGAAATCAAGTTGGGAATTGAGATAAAATACTTGTGTCGTCTAGAATCATATTTTAGCACTAACATCCAAAAGATTATCCCAACCACAACCATGACAAATCAGATCCCTTCTCGTCATGTGAGGTATGAAAACATTTTTGTTGCTAGAAAAGAGAGAACTTATATTTTGTGCCAAACGAGGTCAAAATAGAGACGACCTATATACAAGTTCGTAGGTGAAAGCTCCCTCATGCCCCCTTGTTCATCTAATAGGTTTAACGATCCATGGATTAAAATAATGGCCAATGAGATATAATACCTAAATTAAGTTCAACTATCCATGTTCAGCTAATAGGTTTAAAATCCTTTTTATGGTCATTTTATCTAACAAGAGTAGAAATAAATATTAAGTACATATTATTATCCAGTAAAATAGAGTAGGCCAAATCCACATGTTGCATGATTGTTATAATTTTGTTAGGGCATGTACAATGGTGCTATCTTAGGAGCGTCACATAGGATAAATGATGAGGTGGAGGAGAGAGAACTCATAAGAAAAAGCTTGTCTTCTCTTATTTAAGAGAAGACACGAGATGATCTCTTAGCATAATATGTCTCACCACATTTTTAGTAATAGCTAGCTATTGAAGATAAGGCTAAGAGATGACCCATTGTAGACATTTTTTTCTGTCATCTCTAAATACATGCAAGACTTAAGATATAAGACTATTTTATTTATCATTGTACATGCCCTTATATACACAATGGATGTGTTCCTCACTCTTCATCTTATTATTTGGGGTTTTCATATTCATTAGCAGTGGATTTAATGGATTTTTTTAAGAGGAAGTGGGTTGCCTTCTTCTTTTGACTGTCTCAATCCCTTTGGTTACCATCCTTGCCCTGAGATCTCCACTTTGTTATAGTATATTACATATGGTGATTTTTTGTGGCATTTACTCCCATATGCAGAGGCTGTAACAACAAAGTTTACTTATGAGACTAGGTGTGCTTGCTTTTAAAGACGCCGCAATACTCGATTGCTTAGGACAATTTTTTTGATATCTTTAATGGAACGTGATTTTCATTAAAATTAAACTGTATTAAGGTTTTAAAATTATCTCTAATTCTTATTTATTTTGTTCTACAGCATAACCACAATCGTAACCTGCAGAAAATATATGCAACTAACATGTGAAAACTACTGCACATGTTCGCAAGTGTAGAGAAATTTTGTATTGCACATTGAGAAGGGATACCTTGGATGTGGCACTATATATGCATGTAGACATGCAATATTCTTTATTTAAAAGGGGTGTCAAGGGGCAGCCTACTTATTTTCTATTGGAATATATTTCCTGGGCACGAAATTAATACATGTCTTCATAGAGAGATTTAGGTATGTTCCGGCGGAAATGGTACAATTATGTTTGTCATGAGGTTATATATATATGTCCAATAATCTTTACGATCACCCCCAAGCACAAGGTAATATTCAAGTTCTTTATCTTTTAAATGGGGCTAAGTATTCTTTAGTCTAATATTTGCGCAAAATCTATGTGGATTAAGTTCCACCATCAACATTATGTTGGTTATCGCATTTTTATATAACCAACAGTTGATCCTCAAAACGATATCTTACCATGGCCAGACATAAGATGCACTTCCATTACTTCCTACAATAAATTTATACCTAACATGTGTTATTCCAGTTCAAAACTCAAGCATGGAGTCATGGAAGAAGCATACCATGAGCGATCGAGGAGACTGGAGGGGGCAAGACAAAGGTTCAGTCATGCATAGATGTGTAACATGTGAACAGATTTTCGATTCTCATGGTGAAAGGATCGATATAGTTGACTAGAGGGGGGGGGGGTGAATAGGCAACTAACAATGTTTAGCTTTTCTTTACCAATTTAAACTTTGCCTCAAAGTAGGTTGTCTAGATATGCAACTAGGTGAGCAACCTATATGATGCAACAAGAACAAGCACACACGCAAGCAAGGGATACAACACAAATAAGCTTGCACAAGTAAAGGCACGAGATAACCAAGAGTGGAGCCGGTGAAGACGAGGATGTGTTACCGAAGTTCCTTCCTTTTGAGGGGAAGTACGTCTCCGTTGGAGCGCTGTGGAGGCACAATGCTCCCCAAGAAACCACTAGGGCCACCGTATTCTCCTCACGCCCGCACACAATGCGAGATGCATGATTCCACTATTGGTGCCCTTGGAGCCGGCGACCGGACCTTTACAAACAAGGTTGGGGCAATCTCCACAACTTAATTGGAGGCTCCCAACGACACCACGAAGCTTCACCACAATGGAATATGGCTTCGCGGTGACCTCAACTGTCTAGGGTGCTCAAACACCCAAGAGTAACAAGATCCGCAAGGGATTAGTGGGGGGAATCAAATTTCTCTTGGTGGAAGTGTAGATCCCGGCCTTCTCAACCAATCCCTAAAGAATCAAAAATTTGATTGGCTAGGGAGAGAGATCGGGCGAAAATGGAGGTTGGAGCAACAATGGAGCTTGGGGATGGAAGAGGTGGTCAACTCGGAGAAGAAGACTCCCCTTTTATAGTAGAAGAACAAATCCAACCATTATCCACCAACTCAGCCTGCGAAGCACGGTACTACCGCACCGGAGACGCGGTACTACCGCTGGGGCACACGGTACTACCGCCCATGCAGCAGAAACCAAAACGGCCTGATGCGATGAAGCAGAGGGCGGTAGAACCGCTGGCGCGGTACTACCGCTCCCCCTTGCGGTACTACCGCAAGGAAGGGATAGTCCAGATTTGGGAAGGCACGGACATATAAAAATATATCCGTGGCAACTTCCGGTGAGTTGGGATCTATGCAAAAATCCGACACGGTAGTACCGCAAGCCTGGAGCGGTACTACCGTGTAGGGCGCGGATGTAAAAAATTACATCCGCCCCTACTTTCGCTTGTGTTGCCGCGCCTGCCCAGAGCTCGCGGTACTACCGCATCTGAGACGCGGTACTCCGTGTAGGGCGCGGATGTAAAAAATTACATCCGCCCCTACAACCGTTCGAGCCGCTGGGCCTGCCCTGGGGCCACGGCACTACCGCTCCCAATGAGCAGTACTACCGTCGGCACTTGCGGTACTACCGCAAGAGTCTGTGGTACTACCGCAAGGGCCTGCGGTACTGCCGCTCCAAAGAGCAGTACTACCGCATGCCCCAGTTCAGCAACACTTAGGAGTCCTTCATTTCACAGAGAAACGGAAAAATAGAGGATGCTCCAAAGAGCCAAAGGAAGGTGGTGCAAAGGGAATAGACGTGTACGCCCACACCTTTTCAACGCGGACCCCCTCTTCATAGTACGGCTTTCCTACGACTCAAATCCACCGAAAAGAAACGTAGAGAAACGCCGTCTTCAAAAGTCTTCGAGGGGCATCAAATCGTCTTGTGCCTAGTCATGAAATGTATGAAATGCTCAATGCACACGATTAGTCCGCAAAAGCATTGTCATCAATCACCAAAACAACTAAGGGACAAATATGCCCTTACAATCTCCCCCTTTTTGGTGGATTGATGACAATACGGGATTTGCACAAAAGGAGATAACATAGAACATGGGCAAACCCCACATCTCTAAATATAGACGGGCTCCCCCTAGATGTGTGCTATCTAGAGAAGTGCTTTGGACTGCACGGCACACATACTAGGATCAACACTCCCCCTATATTTTATAGACAAGGCATATCTTGCAACAATAAAGCTAACACTAAGCAAGATAATAACCAAGAGCATAAAGTAAAGAGCACAAGATAGCAAAGGCTCAATAAGGTACGCTAGAGTGCATATGTCTTACACCATATGATAGAAAGGTCTCTCAAGCACAAACCAAACCAAAGCAAAAGTTCAACGGAACGAAAGCGAAGCGACAAGACGAAACACGACACATGACTCGCAAATCCTACACTCTCTCCCCCTTTGGCATCGAGACACCAAAAAGGCAGAGAGGACACCTACGACACAAGTGGTGGCTCAAGCTAAAGTGATCACTCGTCATGCTCCTCGTCGGTCTCAGCAGCGGGGATGGGCTCCTCCTCAGAATCAGTCCACTTGTAGCCCTGTTTTGCCATCCATGCAGCCTCTGGAGTGATGTGCTTCTCGGATCCGCTGGAAATGTCCTCTCCAAAAGTCCTCAAGATCCTCTTGTCGCAGCGGCGACTCTCCTTGGAGGCAACGTGAGTCCTGTACTGCCCCTTTGCTTGCATGCAGAACAAGGCCTTCATCTTGGCGTTCAGCTTCTTAGCCCATGAGGGCTCAGTAGAGGGAGGAGCATACCCAGAAGAGTTGTCCTCATCCGCTTCCTCCTCCTCAAACTCATCCTCATCCACATCCATTCTAGCAGCCTCTGCCTCAGCACGAGTAGTGGTGTTAGCCAACTGGGGCTTGATGCGGAGCTTGATTGGGTCGTGACGGATCCAGTCAGGGGCAACAAACTCTTCACGTGGGTAGAGCTTCTCCCAGGTCTTCGTGATCAAGAGAAACAAGGTAAGGTCCATAGATGGGTACCTTACGGTTGAACACCGCAAACCGAAGCTCGCACCACATGATGTGAGAGACGTCTAGTGGTTGAGTCTGAGAGAGACGTGCCTCCTCACAGATGAGCGTCATATCCACCAGATAGGCATGCACTTTGTCCTTGTCCCCAATGCGTGGAAAGAGTGAGTTGTGGAAGATCCAGTGCATGATGTCAAGGAATGGACTCAGCACCCATGTCTTCTTGTCATTGGCAAGCTTCTTCTCAACAAGGTACTGCTGAAGCTTGTTCTTGCTAGCTGACCCTGGGTTGGCATGAGGGCGAACACCAACAGGCGTGTTGAGCCCCTCATCGGGCACCCGGAGCAAATCCATGAAGTCCTTCTAGTTAGCAGTCATCTGTTGTCCATTGGTCATCCAGGTCATGTTCCGTTCCTCATCAGTATGAAAGTGGATCGAAGCAAAGAACTAGGCCACAATCTCAGGATCGAAGTCCAGGTGGAAAGAGATCACGTCCTCAATGCCAAACTGCTCCACCAGGTCCAGAGCCTCACCAAAGTATGCACAGTGCTTATCCTCCCTCATGTGATTCATGTCAATCCAGTGCACGTCCACATATATGTTCTGCTTGGCCTTGATCACATCCAGATAAATGAGATTCTGCTGCTTGGTCCAGAACAGATCATTCCCTCTGAAGTTGGCACGAGGATTCACATAGGGGTTGATCCTCCTTCGAGTGACAAACTCAGCAAGTGGTATCTCATCCATGCCCATGGAGGGCTCCTTGTTCTTGGTGGCGGTGGTCTTGGTCCTGCATTGGGGGGCATTGGAGCCCTCTGGGGCTTCATCTTGGTTGTGCAAATGCTTGGAGCCCGTGTCACGGCTGGGATTGGAATGGCGTGCTTGGGCACCGGAGCCACGACCTATGACAACACAAAAACACGCAAGAGAAGCGAGAAGGATCAATGCAAAGACCACAACAAAACAGGTGAAACAAGTAGACCTAGCAATGGGTAATTGCTACTTGAGAGATTTGATACCCACGGTAGTACCGCATGTAGGTGCGGAACTAAAATTTTAGTGCCGCTCCTAGTCATGGTAGTACCGCGCCAGGATGGCACGGTAGTACCATGCCTTGGAGCAGAAGTAAAAGTTTAGTGCCGCGCCCCGCGCGGTAGTACTGCCCCTGAGGAGCGGTAGTACCGCACGGGTGGTGCGGTAGTATAGCACGGGGACAGATCCAAACCACAAATGGATCTGAGCACAACCATGACAACGGAGCGGTACTATGGTTGATCAAATCTACCAAGGAGAAACATACCAAGTACCATTTCTATGCATTACTACTCTTCTACATCCTACTCTTGCAAAGATTTGGCCTAAAATCTCAAGAACAACATGCATCTCCCCAAAAACCTAGAAACGAAAGAACGAACCAAAGAGAGAGGGATTTGGGGAGAAACCTTGTTCCATGGCAAGAGGATGTGGTGGGGAATGATCCCACCGGACGGAATGCGAGGAGAGCGGCCGGAGACGGAGATCCGGCGAGGTTCTCCGGCGCCGTTCTTGTGCAGGAGAGAGAGAGACGGCGTGGGGAAAAGGAGTTGAATGGGTATGGGGGAGTTGGAACTCCCCCTGCCCTCTCTTAACCCCCAAGTGCTCGCGCCTGCGCGGTAGTACCATGGGTCATCGCGGTAGTACCGCCCGGGCGGAAGTACCGCTCCTACAGCGGCAGTAAAAAATTACTGCCATGCTGGGTGCGGTAGTACCGTGGCATGCCGCGGTAGTACCGTGGCCTCAAGAAAATGCAAGTTTCAAAAACAGAGAAGAACAAGGGCCTTTGCAATGCAACCTTCGAGCGAACGGACACACCAAGGAGCTAACCCACAAGACAACACACGCAAGCTCGGCACGAAGAACGGGAGGCAAGAGACAACAAGGACTAAACACGCAACACAACCTCTCCAAAGAGAGGGCGGTGGCCGGAGCCACCTATGTTTGACTCAATTGGTATGGCACCGCGAAGAATTATCCTTGGGCCCATGACCAAAACTCGTCTTTGAAGCACAAGTACCATCAACAATGGCTAATGTGAAAGAGTTGATCAATTTATGCATAATGGGGGGAGGGAGAGTTCATTGAGAGAACAACACTCCCCCTATGTCCATGCCTACACCTAAACAAGATAACAAGTTGAGGATGGTGGGGTGTGCAAGGGTTCAGGCAACATTGCTCGAATCAATGATATTTAGCTCATGCCTTAACTCGCGAAATCTTGCTTCATCCAAGGGCTTTGTGAAAATATCTGTAAGGTTATCATGTGTGTTGACATAGTTGAGCTCGATCTCCGCTCGCCTAATGTGATCCCAGATGAAGTGATACCGAATCTCAATATGCTTCTTCTTGAAGTGTTGAACCGGGTTGAGAGAAATCTTGATGGCACTTTCATTGTCACGCCAAAGAGGCACTTTGTCACAAATGACACCGTAATCCTTTAAAGTTTGCCTCATCCATAGAAGTTGTGCACAACAACTACCGACAGCCACATACTCCGCTTCGGTGGACGATAGAGACACACAACTTTGCTTCTTGGAAGACCAACTCACCAAAGAGCAACCAAGAAATTGGCACCCTCCGGAAGTGGACTTCCTATCCACTTTGTCTCCCGCCCAATCGGAGTCCGAATAGCCCACAAGGTTGAAGTTAGATCCTCTTGGATACCATGAGCCAAAGTTTGGGGTATGAGACAAATATCGAAAGATTCACTTGACCGCCACAAAGTGGCTTTCCTTAGGCGCGGCTTGAAACCGTGCACAAATTCCCACACTCAACATGATATCCAGTCTAGATGCACAAAGGTAAAGCAAGGAGACAATCATGGAGCGATATACCTTTTGATCCACCGCTTTACCATTGGGATCTATGTCAAGTTGGCATTTGACGGGCATTGGAGTGGAAGCTGGCTTGACCTCACTTAGCTTGAATCTCTTGAGCATGTCTTGAGTGTATTTGGCTTTGTTGATGAAGGTTCCTTCTCTTCGTTGCTTGACCTCGAACCCAAGAAAGAACTTCAGCTCTCCCATCATGGACATCTTGAACTTGGAGGTCATGAGTGCAGCAAATTCCTCATTGAAAGCTTTTTTAGGGGAACCAAAGATAATATCATCAACATATAGTTGGCACACAAACAACTCCCCTTTGACCTTCTTAGTAAAAAGAGTGGGGTCTATTTTCCCAATTTCAAAACCGCGATCTTGCAACAACTCGGTAAGGTGGTCATACCACGCACGTGGGGCTTGATACGTCTCCAACGTATCTATAATTTCTGAAGTCTTCATGCTATTATATTATCAACCTTGGATGTTTTATATGCATTTATATGCTATTTTATATGATTTTTGGGACTAACCTATTAACCTAGAGCCCAGTGCCAGTTTCCGTTTTCTCCTTGTTTTAGAGTATCGCAGAAAGGGAAAACCAAACGGAGTCCAATTGACCTGAAACTTGACGGAGCTTATTTTTGGACCAGAAGAAGGCCACGGAGTCAAAGAGTTGGGCCAGAAGAGTCCCGGGCTTCCCACGAGGGTGGGGGGCGCGCCCACCCCCCTTGGGCGCGCCTCCCTGCCTCGTGGACAGCCCGGAGACCCCCCCTGACTTGTTCTCGACGCCAACTCCTCTCATATATACCCAAACTTCCAGAAAGAAACCTAGATCGGAAGTTCCGCCGCCACAAGCCTCTGTAGCCACGAGAAATCAATCTAGGCCCTCTCCGGCACCCTTACGGAGGGGGCCATCATCACCGGTGGCCATGGAGGAGGATCCCGGAGAGGCCATCATCACCATGAAGGCCAAGGACCAGAGGGAGACTGTCGGTGTCAAAACCGGTGGATCTCGGGTAGGGGGTCCTGAACTGTGCGTCTAGGATCGATGGTAACAGGAGACGGGGGACACGATGTTTACCCAGGTTCGGGCCCTCTCTATGGAGGTAATACCCTACTTCCTGCTTGATTGATCTTGATGAATATGAGTATTACAAGAGTTGATCGACCACGAGATCGTAATGGCTAAACCCTAGAAGTCTAGCCTATGTGAATATGGTAATGAGTATATGTGATCTCCTTTCCGGACTAACCCCTACGGTTTATATAGACATCGGGGGAATCTAGGGTTTACATGGAGTCGGTTACATAAGAAGGAATCTTCAAGGTTGGTCGCCAAGCTTGCCCTCCACGCCAAGTAGAGTCCAATCCGGACACGGTGCAGTCTTCGGCCTTCATGTCTTCACAGCCCATCAGTCCGGCCCATGGATAACAGGCCGGACGCCCAAGGACCCCTTAATCCAGGACTCCCTCAGTAGCCCCTGAACCTGGCTTCAATGACGAGGAGTCCGGCGCGCAGATTGTCTCCGGCATTGCAAGGCGGGTTCTCCATTTTCCGAACTCCAAGATAGTCTTCGGATGCGACGACAGTATCCGGACCTGCCATGTACCACACACAATCGCAGAGAGAATATATATTTCACACGAGCTCTATCCGCTGACAGCTTTTAAGTAACATGACGCCACACCCGCCTGGTCCTTTTTTCAAACCGTTGGCCAGCCCACCGTCCCACGTCTTGAGATGCAGTTCTATTGGCACGTCTTGTCAAAGCGGAGATCGTGTCCCCTTATTGCGGGATTTCCATTAATACAAGCGCGGGTAATCCAACTGCGCCGTTTACACTACCCATTGGGAACAGGCGGATTTTATGACCAACGGGGGGGGGCTGATATTCATAGCCTTTATAAGGGGACAAGGATTCGTGCTTTTCACCCACGCCCCCTCCTTCTCCGTCCTTCCGTCCTCGAGCTCCAGTGCAGAAGCTCCTATCTTCCCCTATTTCCAAAAAGCATTTAGCCATGTCTAGATCCGGAGCAGGAGGCAAGTGGATGACGTCCTCCGTGAAGCCGGAAGATATCAAGGAGCTCCGAGAGGCCGGATACCTGGACGAGGGAATCGTTCACCGACTCCCTGCCAAGGGGCAGGTCGTGCCTACACCCAAACCTCAAGAGAGGGTGGTGTTCCTTGCGCATTTTGTCCACGGGTTAGGATTCCCTCTCCACCCATTTGTTCGTGGACTGATGTTTTACTATGGACTGGACTTCCATGACCTCGCCCCCAACTTCGTCCTTAATATCTCCGCATTCATAGTTGTGTGCTAAGCCTTTCTCCGCATCCCACCCCACTTTGGCCTATGGCTGAAGACTTTTAATGTAAAGCCAAAGGTGGTGCGCGGCCAACAAGCCGAGTGCGGAGGTGCCATGGTGGGCAGGATGCCCAATATCACCTGGCTCGAAGGCTCCTTTGTGGATACGGTGAAGGGATGGCAATCGGGGTGGTTCTATATCACCGAGCCGCGCGATACCAACTGGGCGGCGGCTCCCGAATTCTGATCCGGAGTCCCGATGCGGCTTACTTCCTGGCAAGAGAAAGGCCTGACCTGGGGATCTTTGGAAGAGATCACGGCGCTCCAAACGTGCCTCCAGAATATGATAACCCGGAAGATCAAGCTCGTCGATGTGATCCAGGTCATGCTTGTACGCCGGATCCTTCCATGTCAGCACCGGACCTACTATTTGTGGGAGTTCGATTCGGCCAAGCACCAGACGCTGCTAAGGCTTTTCGGCACGACACACGAAGATATCTGGAAAGTGCTCTTAAAGGCCAGCGAGACACCGCCACCCTCGACCAAAGATCGCGGGCTCAACTTAAAGCGTCAGGCCAATTCGGTAAGCCGTCAAGGTATAGTCTTTAAGGACATACTTCGAGGAAGGATACTAAGCTTTCTTATCAATTTCTTTTTCAGGCCTGGGCCGATCTAGCGGGACGGATTAATAGTCCGGCTCCGCTGCCCGAAGATGAAGAAACCCTGCTCCTTACGGAGATGCTCTTTCCGGCGCCTTATGACGTGCCGGAAAAGAAGGTCAAAACCACGGCCAAGGGGACCAGGAGTGGCCTTCACCGAAGGAGCACCTTGGTCATCTCGTCTGACGATGAGACAGAACCCTCAGCCGCCGACGATGGTGACGAGGAGGAAAGTGACTCCCCCCTGCGGGAGGAAGGAAGAAAAGGGAGGCCTCCACGAGTTTGGAGGCGGAGGCGCCCAAGAGGGGGAGAGGTTCCCTCGCGGTTAACTCCGCGTGGGACGTCGATAGCAGTCCGGAGCGACCTCGCCGATCCAAGCCTCGGGCCGCTTCGTAAGTACCAGGATCTGCAAACGTCTGGCCTTCCTGGTTTGTAATATTGACATATTTTAAACTTTGTCGCTACAGTCCGGCACGCGATGAGTCCCCGTGATCCTCGACAGAGGATTCGCTGGCCACGGAGGAGATGGCTAGCATGTCTCCGCCACCTGCTCATTCCGTTTCACCCAAGGGCGATGACGAGGTGGCGTCCAAAAAGACTTACCCAGGCCGGGGGGAGATTCCGGAGATCATCGGGGTGACGTCCCAGGATGACTCCTCGGCCGCCAGACACATGGGGGAAAGTTCCCCCAGGGACTGGTGATGGGGCCCGAGTTCCCTTCGGGCCTCAGCCGGATACCACTCCGGAGATTTACATGGCTCCGGGGTCCAGCGATCGGCATTCCCCCCAAGGAGGTAACGTGCCTGCTCCACCGGTGACCTCTGTCCATCCAGAGGCACCGGATAATCTGCTGGAGGCGCTACGAGGCGCCTCTATCGTGGATGAGCATCGTGTCCTTATGGACACGGTGATAGAGAAGGTTTGGTTCGCCAAAAGTGGACTGACCGAAGCCTGCACTAGCCTTCTAACAGGCTTTGAGGTAAGTAATGTGATTGTAGAAAAAATATTCTAGCATAGACAATAGCCCCTGATGCTCTGTTTGGTATTCGGGAGGAAAAGCCAAACAGAGGATCAAGAATGAATATCGCAGGAGCCAAACATGGGTTGTCTATGTTAATAAGCAGGTATCGCTGCAGGCTGTCACTGCTCATGCCGCGGAGGTCTCCGGACTGAAGCAGAAACTGGAGCGGGCCGTGGAGGAGCTCAGCCTCGTGAAGAAGCAGCTGGAGGATAGCCGAGGTATGCAGTAACCTGTTGGTATATTTCGAAAAAATGAGATAATCCGACCGGACTGAAGTGTCATAAACTTTATTAGGGGCCACGACCGAGGTGGCAACCCTTAAGAAGTTGTTAGCCGAGGCCGAGGACAAAGCGGCCAAGGAACGCGCTTCGCGCGAGAAGCACGAGGCCCGGGTTGGCGAGGCGCAGCAACAGCTCCAGGGCACAATAGAGAAATTTGAGTCCTTGGAGCGCGATTGTAAGGCGCAAGAGTCCGAGTTGGCGAAGGCTCGCCAGAGCGCCCAGGACGCACGAGCCGAGGTCCAAAGCGCCCTCCGGGAACTTCAGGTGGCCGAGAAGATTACGTCGGGTAAGTTCTTCACCTATGCAGAGCAAGTATGTAGAAGAAACGTCCTTGTACTTATCCTGAATGTGGGTTTTTCTAGGGGCGTTTACAGATCTGCCGAATAGTGTGTCGGATGCGGCCGAGCATTATAGAGCCGAAGAGGGGATGTCTACAGAGAAGCTGTTCTGGGCCCAATATCTGGGATCCGAACATCCGGTGCCCTTCAAGCGACCAGCTAAAGCAGTTAGTCGAGCTGCATAGGTTGGCAGAGCTAGCCATGAAGGACTTGACAGTCCGGCTGTGGCCCTCCGATCCTGTACCTAGCAGCTACTTCGGACTTGTGCAGCGGCTTGTGAGTGCCTGTTTGCGGCTCGAAGCCGTGAAGCGGTCGGTCTGTATTGAAGGTGCGCGTATGGCCTTTGCCCGCGTCAAGACGCATTGGGCAAAGCTGGATGCCAAGAAGCTGATGACCGAGGGACCGCCGGAGGGCAAGGAGCATCGTCAACCCGAGCACTATTTTGAAGGTGTCCTGGAGGGGTCCCGCCTTGTGGCGGAGCAATGTTTGAAGGATATCATATTCCCATGAGAACATGTGTATTAACTTGCCATGTGATATGGAATGATGATGTTATGCAATATAATATTTGTTTATTTTAAACTTTCCCCTCCTGTGCGGCCGTTTATGAAATATGAGGGGACCAGTCGTCGGCTTCTGCCCCCTCGTATATAGTACGGGGGTGTTCGGGATAAATCTAAACACTCTTCACTCCACATTCTGGTCCTTGAAGGAGGCGTTTACCGCAACGAACAAGGCAATCAGACCATGCGGCCTTTACCGCCCTCACTTAGCCATAGGAGTTTGATAATTGAGAAAATCGGCGAAGCCCTTGGTATTCGGAAGACCGAACTGGGGGCGCTATAGACGCCTAATCGGAAGAACCGATTCTTCGCAAGAAGCGGAAAAAATCTCCAACGATTTAGAACCTCTCGAACAGCTAACCAGCTCTCGCCACATCATGACAGTCAGTTTTCGGCTTTCTCTACTGAGGCGCTCATCCGGAAGAACCGGGACACAATCGCATTAGTTCTCCCTTTACTACCCTAGCCGATACAACATAATGTAAGGTAGTAAGCACAGGAGCCGGGCAACCCAACTATTGACCAAAGACATGATTCAGAGCCGATGCATATAATGCTATAAGTTCGGGGTGCCGAACTATACTGTAAAAGTGTTCGGACTTTATTGCCGTAAGGCGGGGCATAATGGAGCCCCTGGCGTGGTAATACGTACCGTTGTGTACGTGTGCAAAGAGTGAGAAATACAAAGGTGAGGAAACAGGAAATTTAAATAACAAGCTGACGCCACCGTGTATTCACCATTGTGATGTTACTAGTACATCGAGGCGTACTTTGCACAAGTAATGCGATAAGCAAGTAAGGCTATTTGACATGTCGAAACCAAGGGCGAGCTACCTGCGGGTATGAAAAGCAGGTATGGCAATCGTTCAGTAGAGACCACCTAGGGATTCCCTCGTGAGCCAGAGCTCCTTGCCTCCTTGGTGTGTTCTGCAAGCGGGTTGTCCGTATAAACCTCGAAAAGAGAAGAAAACCCATAAAAAAGAAAAAGTAAAAGCGTGCGGATCCCAGGGTCGGTCGAGCCGTACAGTGGATCGCGAACGAGTTATGCCTCCGTCAATTCCCGTGGGGTTTTGAGTGCGTGGTTTATGTACGCGCGGTATTAGTGCCGTTGCCTCGTCGGGGCTGGGACGGAGGTCAAATTGTTAGTTCAGCTCTTGACGAGCCGAGCTGTCCTGCTGCAGTGTGGTCCGGACCCTCTTAATGTTGTCCAGGGGCTCGGCAGCCGGGTTAGAATGCTTCTTGAGAAGGCCGCTCTGTACTTCTGCTGCTAGGGCGGCAGTGTGCTCCTCTGTATAGAGGGAGCGTTCCGTATTTCCATTTATTGTAATGGTGCCGCGTGGACCAGGCATCTTGAGTTTGAGATAAGCGTAATGTGGCACCGCGTTGAATCTAGCGAATGCGGTTCGTCCGAGCAAGGCGTGATAGCTGCTCCGGAATGGGGCGATATCGAAGATTAGTTCTTCGCTTCGGAAGTTATCCGGTGAACCGAATACTACCTCCAACGTTATTGAGCCCGTACGACGGGCCTCTACGCCTGGTATGACTCCCTTAAAGGTAGTCTTCATGGGCTTGACCCGTAAGGGGTCGATGCTCATTTTACGTGCTGTATCCTGATAGAGCAGGTTGAGGCTGCTACCGCCGTCCATTAGGACTCGTGTCAGGTGAAATCCGTCGATGATTGGGTCCAGGACCAGTGCGGCTGAACCACCATGGCGGATGCTGGTTGGATGATCTCGGCGGTCAAAGGTGATCGGAAATGATGACCACGGATTGAATTTCGGGGCGACTGGCTCTAATGCATAGACGTCCCTAAGTGCATGCTTGCGTTCCCTTTTGGGGATGTGTGTAGCGTATATCATGTTCACCGTTTTGAATTGAGGGGGAAATTTCTTTTGTCCTCTGGTGTTTGGCTGCCGGGGCCCTTCGTCATCGTCCTCGCTCTGTGATTCCACTTCCTTGTTTCTACTGTTTGCCTTGCTGGCTTGTTTAAAGACCCGGCAATCTCTGTTAGTATGGTTGGCCGGTTTGTCTGTGGTGCCATGTATCTGGCAAGGACGATCGAGTATGCGGTCCAAGCTGGATGGTCCTCCGCTGCTCCTTTTATAGGGCTTCTTTCGCTGGCCGGACTTGGAGCCACTGAATCCGGTGTGAACTGTAGTGTCATCGGTGGGGCGGTCTGATGTTCGGCCCGAGTTGCCGCTTTATCCCGACTGCGGGGTGGCCGTTCGGCCGCCCTGTCTCGACCACGTGGTGGTCGTTCCGCATTAGGTGAGGGAGATATGTGCTCCGGCGCCTCCTCGTCGAATTGAGGTAGCAGTCTGCGTTTCGAGTAGCTCTTGGCTGGGTGCTTGAGGCCGTATTCCTCGGTTGTCAGGACATCAGTCCATCTGTCGATGAGCAGGTCTTGTTCAGCTTGAAGTTGCTGCTGTTTCTTTTTCAGGCTCCTTGCAGTGGCTATGAGCTGAAGCTTAAAGCGCTCCTGCTCGAGAGGATCCTCAGGCACGATGAAGTCTTCATTGCCAAGGCTTGTCTCCTCCTCGGAGGGTGGACGGTAACTATCGTCCTCCGAGTCGTCTTCTATGGCTTGTGCGTCAGGGTTGTCTTGCCTGCTGTCATGTTCCTGTTCGGATGTAGCCCGACAGGGTCTTCATTGTTTTCGGCGTCGCCCGGAGTACTATTTTCTCCGGTGCCAGTGTTGCCGTCCTTTGAGCGACGGGGCTTAGAGCGGTGTTTGGGCCGCCGGCGCTTGAAATGCGTCTCAGAGGTTTCATTCGCATCTGGCTCTTCTTTGTCGTCGCCAGATCCTTTAGGTGTATCAACCATGTACACGTCGTACGAAGAGGTAGCCGTCCAACGTCCAGTGAATGGCGGGTCTTGGCCTTGCTCCTTGTCGGCATCGTCGTCCATACCGTCGATGTCTTCGGAGCCATAGTCAAGCACGTCGGTTAAGTCATCGACGGTGGCTATGAAGTGGGTGGAGGGTGGGAAGCAAAATTCCTCATCATCCGTCTCCAGCTCGAAACGGACATAATTCGGCTGTGAGTCCTTCTCCAAGGACAAATTCTTTAAAGATTTTAGCACGTCACCCAAAGGCGAGTGCTGGAAAACGTCAGCGGCGCTGAACTCAAAGATCGATAACCGATCTAGCTCGGTGTCCGCGGGCGTACATAGTCCGTAACTTATGACCAGAGACAAGTCTGAAGTTCCGTTAAAGCGAATATTGCAGGGCGTTGAGTCCATGTGCGGCTCCAACGCCGCAGACTTTGCAGCCTCGAATGGCGCAATCTGCTTCAGCTCTAAGGCTGTTGCAGCCGCAGGAACCATCTCCTGGGTGTGATCCGATGACATATTTAAGTCACGTTCATCGGGATGAGGGGGAGCGATCGCCGCGGGCACAAATCCCTCGAAGATCAAGTCTCCACGGACATCCGCGACGTAGTTCAAGCTTTCGAATCCGACCTGATGGCCAGGGGCGTAGTTGTCGATCTGCTCCAGATGGCCAAGCGAGTTGGCCCGCAGTACGAAGCCGCCGAATATGAAGATCTGTCCAGGGAGGAAGGTTCCTCCTTGGACAGCGTCATTATTGACGATTGAAGGGGCCATCGAACCTTTTGTCGACGGCACAGTGGAACTCTCAATGAAAGCACCAATGTCGGTGTCAAAACCGGCGGATCTCGGGTAGGGGGTCCCGAACTGTGCGTCTAGGATCGATGGTAACAGGAGACGGGGGACACGATGTTTACCCAGGTTCGGGCCCTCTCTATGGAGGTAATACCCTACTTCCTACTTGATTGATCTTGATGAGTATTACAAGAGTTGATCTACCACGAGATCATAATGGCTAAACCCTAGAAGTCTAGCCTATGTGAATATGGTAATGAGTATATGTTATCTCCTTTCCGGACTAACCCCTCCGGTTTATATAGACACCGGGGGAATCTAGGGTTTACATGGAGTCGGTTACATAAGAAGGAATCTTCAAGGTTGGTCGCCAAGCTTGCCCTCCACGCCAAGTAGAGTCCAATCCGGACACGGTGCAGTCTTCGGCCTGCATGTCTTCACAACCCATCAGTCCGGCCCATGGATAACAGGCCGGACGCCCGAGGACCCCTTAATCCAGGACTCCCTCAGAGACCCTCTCCCCATCCAGGGGGGAGGCCATCGAGGAGGAAGCACAAGAGGGAGAATCTCTCCTCCTCTCTCTTGGTGGCACCGGAGTGCCATCGGGAGGGGAATCATCACCGCGGTGATCGTCTTCATCAACATCACCATCACCATCACCATCCTCATCTCTTTTACGCGGTCCACTCTCCTGCACCCCGCTGTAATCCCTACTCGAACATGGTGCTTTATGCCACATATTACGATCCAATGATGTGTTGCCATCCTATGATGTTTTGAGTAGATATCCTTTGTCTTTGGGTTGATTGATGATCTAGATTGGTACGAGTTGTATGTTTATTTTGGTGCTGTCCTATGGTGCCCTCCGTCTCGCGCAAGCGTGAGGGAATCCCGCTGTAGGGTGTTGCAATAAGTTCATGATTTGCTTATAGTGGGTTGGTGAGTGACTGAAACACAAACCCGAGTAAGGGGGTGATGTCTACTACGCAACCTTCTTCTTGTAGACGTTGTTGGGCCTCCAAGTGCAGAGGTTTGTAGGACAGTAGCAAATTTCCCTCAAGTGGATGACCTAAGGTTTATCAATCCGTGGGAGGCGTAGGATGGAGATGGTCTCTCTCAAACAACCCTACAACCAAATAACAAAGAGTCTCTTGTGTCCCCAACACACCCAATACAATGGTAAATTGTATAGGTGCACTAGTTCGGCGAAGAGATGGTGATACAAGTGCAATATGGATGGTAGATATAGGTATTTGTAATCTGAATTTATAAAAACAGCAAGGTAACTATTGATAAAAGTGAGCACAAACGGTATTGCAATGCTAGGAAACAAGGCCTAGGGTTCATACTTTCACTAGTGCAAGTTCTCTCAACAATAATAACATAGTTGGATCATATAACTATCCCTCAACATGCAACAAAGAGTCACTCCAAAGTCACTAATAGCGGAGAACAAACGAAGAGATTATTGTAGGGTACGAAACCACCTCAAATTAAGTTATTCTTTCTGATCATTCTATTCAAGAGTCCGTAGTAAAATAACACGAAGATATTCTTTCTGTTCGATCTATCATAGAGTTCGTACTAGAATAATACCTTAAGACACAAATCAACCAAAACCCTAATGTCACCTAGATACTCCAATGTCACCTCAAGTATCCGTGGGTATGATTATATGATATGCATCACACAATCTCAAATTAATCTATTCAACCAACACAAAGTACTTCAAAGAGTGCCCCAAAGTTTCTACCGGAGAGTCAAGACGAAAACGTGTGCCAACCCCTATGCATAAGTTCACAAACGGAACCCGCAAGTTGATCACCAAAACATACATCAAGTGGATCACGTGAATATCCCATTGTCACCACAGATAAGCACATGCAAGACATACATCAAGTGTTCTCAAATCCTTAAAGACTCAATCCGATAAGATAACTTCAAAGGGAAAACTCAATCCATTACAAGAGAGTAGAGGGGGAGAAACATCATAAGATCCAACTATAATAGCAAAGCTCGCGATACATCAAGATCGTGCCAAATCAAGAACACGAGAGAGAGAGAGAGAGATCAAACACATAGCTACTGGTACATACCCTCAGCCCCGAGGGTGAACTACTCCCTCCTCGTCATGGAGAGCGCCGGGATGATGAAGATGGCCACTGGTGAGGGATCCCCCCTCCGGCAGGGTGCCGGAACAAGGTCCTGATTGGTTTTCGGTGGACTCAGAGGCTTGCATCGGTGGAACTCCCGATCTATTCTGTTCCTCGATGTTTTTAGGGTATATGGACTTATATAGGCGAAAGAAGTCGGTCAGGGGAGCCACGAGGGTGGGGGCGCGCCCAGGGGGCGCAGGCGCGCCTCCCTGCCTCGTGGCCACCTCGAAGCTTCCCTGACGTCTACTCCAAGTCTCCTGGATTGCTTCCATTCCAAAAATAACTCTCCCGAAGGTTCATTCTGTGTGGACTCCGTTTGATATTCCTTTTCTTCGAAACACTGAAATAGGCAAGAAAACAAAAATTTGGGCTGGGCCTCCGGTTAATAAGTTAGTCCCAAAAATAATATAAAAGTGTAAAATAAAGCCCATAAACATCCAAAACAGATAATATAATAGCATGGAGAAATAAAAAAATTATAGATACGTTGGAGACGTATCAGCATCCCCAAGCTTAATTCCTGCTCGTCCTCGAGTAGGTAAACGATAAAAACAGAATTTTTGATGTGGAATGCTACCTAACATATTCATCAATGTAATCTTCTTTATTGTGGCAAGAATATTCAGATCCATAAGATTCAAGACAAAAGTTTAATATTGACGTAAAAATAATAATACTTCAAGCATACTAACAAAGCAATCAAGTCTTCTCAAAATAACATGGCCAAAGCAAGCTATCCCTACAAAATCATATAGTCTGGCTATGCTCTATCTTCACCACACAAAATATTTAAATCATGCACAACCCCGATGACAAGCCAAGCAATTGTTTCATACTTTGATGTTCTCAAACTTTTTCAATCTTCACGCAATACATGAGCGTGAGCCATGGATATATCACTATAGGTGGAATAGAATGGTGGTTGTGGAGAAGACAAAAAGGGAGAAGATAGTCGCACATCAACTAGGCGTATCAACGGGCTATGGAGATGCCCATCAATAGATATCAATGTGAGTGAGTAGGGATTGCCATGCAACGGATGCACTAGAGCTATAAGTGTATGAAAGCTCAACAATGAACTAAGTGGGTGTGCATCCAACTTGCTTGCTCACGAAGACCTAGGGCATTTTGAGGAAGCCCATCATTGGAATATACAAGCCAAGTTCTATAATGAAAGATTCCCACTAGTATATGAAAGTGATATCATAGGAGACTCTCTATCATGAAGATCATGGTGCTACTTTGAAGCACAAGTGTGGTAAAAGGATAGTAGCATTGCCCCTTCTCTCTTTTTCTCTCATTTTTTTGTTGGCCCCCTTTTTTTATGGCCTCCTTTTTTTTAGTCCGGAGTCTCCCGACTTGTGGGGGAATCATAGTCTCCATCATCCTTTCCTCACTTGGGACAATGCTCTAATAATGATGATCATCACACTTTCATTTACTTACAACTCAAGCATTACAACTCGATACTTAGAACAAAACATGACTCTATATGAATGCCTCCGGCGGTGTACCGGGATACGCAATGAATCAAGAGTGACATGTATGAAGATAATGAACGGTGGCTTTGCCACAAATACGATGTCAACTACATGATCATGCAAAGCAATATGACAATGATGGAGCGTGTCATAGTAAACGGAACGGTGGAAAGTTGAATGAAAATATATCTCAGAATGGCTATGGAAATGCCATAATAGGTAGGTATGGTGGCTGTTTTGAGGAAGGTATATGCTGGGTGTATGATACCGGCGAAAAGTGCGCGGTATTAGAGAGGCTAGCAATGGTGGAAGGATGAGAGTGCGTATAATCCATGGACTCAACATTAGTCATAAAGAACTCATATACTTATTGCAAAAATCTATTAGTTATCGAAACAAAGTATTACGCGCATGATCCTAGGGGGATAGATTGGTAGGAAAAGACCATCGCTCATCCCCGACCGCCACTCATAAGGAAGACAATCAATAAATAAATCATGCTCCGACTTCATCACATAACGGTTCACCATACGTGCATGCTACAGGAACCATGAACTTTAACACAAGTATCTCTCAAATTCAAAACTAATGAACTAGCATGACTGTAATATCACCATCTTCATATCTCAAAACAATCATAAGGAATCAAACTTCTCATAGTATTCAATGCACTTTATATGAAAGTTTTTATTATATCCATCTTGGATGCCCATCATATTGGGACTAATTTTATAACCCAAGAAAATTACCATGCTGTTCTAAAGACTCTCAAAATAATATAAGTGAAGCATGAGAGTTCATCTATTTCTTCAAAATAAAACCACCGTCATGCTCTAAAAGATATAAGTAAAGCATTAGAGCAAACGACAAACTACTCCGAAAGATATAAGTGAAGATCAATGAGTAGTCGAATAATTATTTAGCTATGTGAAGACTCTCTAACATTTAAGAATTTCAGATCTTGGTACCCTATTCAAACAGCAGCAAAACAAAAGAAAATAAAATGACGCTCCAAGAAAAACACATATCATGTGGTGAATAAAAATATAGCTCCAAGTAAAGTTACCGATGAACGAAGACGAAAGAGGGGATGCCTTCCGGGGCATCCCCAAGCTTTGGATTTTTGGTGTCCTTAGATTTAGCTTGGGGTGCCTTGGGCATCCCCAAGCTTAGGCTCTTGCCACTCCTTGTTCCATAATACATCAAATCTTTACCCAAAACTTGAAAACTTCACAACACAAAACTCAACAGAAAATCTCATGAGCTCTGTTAGCGAAATAAAACAAACCACCACTTTAAGGTACTGTATTGAACTCATTCTTTATTTGTATTGGTGTTAAACCTACTATATTACAACTTCTCTATGGTTCATAAACTCTTTTACTAGCCATAGATTCATCAAAATAAGCAAACAACACACGAAAAACAGAATCTGTCAAAAACAGAACAGTCTGTAGTAATCTGTATCTAACGCAAACTTCTGTAACTCAGAAAAATCTACCAAAATAGGAAGACCTGTATAATTTGTTTATTGATATACTTCAATTGGAATCAGAATTTTATCGCTCTCTGGTGATTTTTAACAATTGTTTTCGTGAGCAGAAAGTTTTTGACTTTTTCAGCAAGATCAAATAACTATCATCCAAGAAGATCCTATAGATTTTACTTGGCACAAACACTAATTAAAACATAAGACTACATCTAACTAGAGGCTAGATGACTTATTTATTACTAAACAGGAGCAAAAAGCAAAGAACAAAAGTAAAATTGGGTTGCCTCCCAACAAGCGCTATCGTTTAACGCCCCTAGCTAGGCATGATGATTTCAATGATGCTCACATAAAAGATAAGAATTGAAACATAAAGAGAGCATCATGAAGAATATTACTAACACATTTAAGTCTAACCCACTTCCTATGCATAGGGATTTTGTGAGCAAACAACTTATGAGAACAATAATCAACTAGCATAGGAAGGCAAAACAAGCATAACTTCAAAACTTTAAGCACATAGAGAGGAAACTCGATATTATTGCAATTCCTACAAGCATATGTTCCTCCCTCATAATAATTTTCAGTAGCATCATGAATAGATTCAACCATATAACCAACACATAAATCATTCTTTTCATGATCTACAAGCATAGAAAATTTACTACTCTCCACATAAGCAAATTTCTTCTCATTAGGAATAGTGGGAGTATCATAAGAGACTCGAATACTATAAATTGTTTCCACATTAAAAGAGTAATGTTCAGAGAAAGGGTACTCATAATCCTGACAATTTTTATAAATATAATCCTCACTACTTTTTATAGCGTAAGTGTCATCACAATAATCATCATAAGTAGCAACTTTGTTCTCATCATAATCAATTGAAACCTCTTCCAAGATAGTGGAATCATTACTGAATAAAGTCATGACCTCTCCAAATCCACTTTCATAATTATAATCATCATAAGTAGGAGGCATCCTATAATCATAATAAATTTGCATATCAAAACTTGGGAGGCTAAAAATATCATCTTCATTAAACATAGCCTCCCCAAGCTTGGGACAAACATTAATTGCAGCAAATATATTCTCAAACATGTCATTCTCATGAAACATAGCATCCCCAAGCTTGGGCCTTTTCATATCATAAGCATAATCACTCTCATCATTAATAGTATGGATAGCACCAATAGTATAGCAATTATCCAAGTAGAGAAAGTATGTTAGCTTATGCCTCTCCCTCATATGAAATTGCAATGACGACTACCGGTCTTGTTAACAATTGCCTAGGACAATTCCGCACACCGATCCACCATTATTCCACACTCGCTATTTATAATACTAAGTAATATATTCTAACTTCATGATAACAGCACCTACTTATATGTTTTAGCTCTCTGATATCATGCAAAGTTATCCTCTTCATACCCACAACGTAGTTTTATTTCTCGTTTCTAGTTGGAAGCAAACGTTCGGTGTACGTAGAGTCGTATTAGTGGCAGATAGGGCTTGAGTGAATATTGATCTTACCTTTAGCTCCTTGTGGGTTCTACACTCCATACTTATCACTTCCACCTTTGGAAATTGCTATGATGATTCCCTACACTTGGGGATTATCAGTGCTTGCTTAAGGCCATAGAGTGCCTTATCGAGTTGGTACACATGATCGGGAAAATAGGGATCCTCGAACCCAGGGGGTTGCTTGACATATACCAACTCATTAGTAGGACCATTAAGAAAAGCACTCTTCACATCCATTTGTTGCAACTTAAAGTTATGATGAGAAGCATAAGCAATCAACATGCGAATGGATTCAAGGCGAGCAACGGGAGCAAAGGTTTCACCATAGTCGATACCCTCGACTTGGGAGTAGCCTTGTGCTACCAAACGAGCCTTGTTGCGAATGATAATTCCATGAGCATCTTGCTTGTTCTTGAAAATTCACTTGGTTCCAATGACATTATGGTTCCCCGTTGGCCTTGGCACCAATCTCCACACCTTGTTGTGCTCGAAGTTGTTGAGTTCTTCATGCATGGCATTAAGCCAATCCGGATCCTCGAGCGCCTCATAGACCTTTTGGGGTTCAACCCAAGAGACAAACGCGTGATGTTCACAATAGTTTGCTAATTGTCTACGAGTGCTTACCCCCTTTCGAATGCTTCCAAGCACATTTTTCATGAGATGACCATTGGTTGTGAGCTTGGATGCGATCTTGGCGGCACGACGCTCTAATTCCTCCTCCGAAGTGAGTTGAGGGGCGGTCACTTGATCATCTTGAGCATCGTCTTGAGCTTGTTCTTGATCTTGAGCTTTCTCTTGATATTGAACTTGCTCGGATGACAGAATTTGACCTTGGGCATCACTTGGTGATTCAACACCATCTTGAGGTAGATCTTGCCCTTGGTCTTGTTCATGAGGTTGAGGGCCTTCACTTTGTTCTTCGGAAGCATGTGGGCCTTGGGTTGGTGATGGCTCCACTTGGGTGGAGCATTGTCCTTCTCCTTCGGCCACAAGGGGTTCCTCAATGGGTAGGATAAAACCAACTCCCATTCTTCTTATGGCTTGGGGAGGAATTTCATCACCTACATCACATGTGCCACTTTGCTCCACTTGGGAGCCGTTATTCTCATCAAACTCCACGTTACATGTCTCCTCAATAAGTCCCGTGGACTTATTGAGGATACGGTAAGCATGAGAGTTTGTAGCATAACCAACAAATATGCCCTCTTGAGCTCTAGCCTCAAATTTAGACAAACGAACACCTTTCTTGAGAATGAAACACTTACACCCGAACACCCGGAAGTACTTGAGATTGGGCTTGTTACCGGTGAGTATCTCATACGGAGTCTTGTTCAAGCCCTTGCGGAGGTAGAGCCGATTGGATGCATGACAAGCGGTGTTGATGGCTTCGGCCCAAAAGTTCTAAGGAGACTTGAACTTCGCCATCATGGTCCTTGCCGCATCCATCAACGTCCGGTTCTTCCTCTCCGCTACACCATTTTGTTGAGGGGTGTATGGTGCGGAATATTGATGCTTGATCCCTCATCACTAAGAAACTCATCCAAGGTGTAGTTCTTGAACTCGGTGCCGTTGTCACTTCTTATTGTCAAGATCTTTGCATTGTGTTGACGTTGGGCTTCATTTGCAAAGTCAATGACGGTTTGTTGGGTCTCGCTCTTCCTCTTGAAGAAATATACCCAAGTGTATCTTGAATAATCATCCACAATCACCAAGCAATACTTTCTACCCCCAAGACTATCAAAGGATGGAGGCCCAAAGAGATCCAAGTGAAGGAGCTCCAAAGGCCTCTTCGAGTAAATGATAGTCGTGGGAGGGTGAGCCTTTTCATGTAGCTTTCCTTCGATACAAGCACTGCAAGCACGATCTTTAGCAAAACTAACATTTGTTAGTCCACGGACATGGTCCCCCTTGAGAAGACTTTGCAAAGATCTCATATTGACATGGGCTAAACGGCGATGCCAAAGCCATCCCACGTCAACTTTAGCCATTAGGCATGTCGCGGTCTTAGTGGGTCGCTCCGAAAAGTTAATCACATAGAGACCGTTCTCGACATGCCCAACAAAGGCTACTTTAAGAGTCTTGCTCCACAAGAGGGCCACGGTATCAATATCAAAGAAAGTGGCAAAGCCCATGAGTGCAAGTTGACGAACGGAAAGTAAATTGTATGCAAGGGACTCAACAAGCATGACCTTCTCGATCGTGAGATCATGAGAAATGACAACCTTGCCAAGTCCCAATACCTTAGAGGACGAGGCATCACCCCACTCGACATTGGTGGGCATAGATGGAATCTTGTGAACGTCCACCACCAAGTCCTTGCTTCCGGTCATATGATTAGTGGCTCCACTATCGAGCAACCATGATCCCCCACCGGAAGCAAACACCTACAAGAGATCAATGCTTGGTTTTAGGTACCCATTTTGTAATGGGTCCTTTGATGTTAGTAACAAGGGTCTTAGGAACCCAAATAGACCATTCAATGTACTCATAAGGAGAACCAACAAATTTGGCATAAACATGCCCATCACTAGCACGGCATAACACATAAGAAGGGTTAAAGTCGACGGCTTTGTTGGGAGGGGTAGCATTGCCCTTCTTGGCATCACCACCCTTCACATTGTTCTTCTTCTTCTCCTTAGAAGCACCCTCTCCCTCCTTCACAAAGGTTTGCTTGAGAGGTGGAGGTCGTTTTGCCTTGTCATTCTTCTTCTTGTTCTTGGATTTGGGTGTGAACCCAATCCCTTCCTTGGCCACAACTTCCTTTTGATTGCTCAAAAGGTCGTTGAGATTCTTCTCACCTTGTATGCATGACACAAGGCCTCTCTCAAGTTGCCCCTTCGACTTTGCATTCTCCTCAACAAGATGCACATGCTCACAACAAGTGTTAGTAGCATTTGCATTATCAATTAAAACCATATGAGGAAAAGTGGCTTTCTCCTTGGTTAGCTTTACTTGGAGTTGATCATGAGACTCTTTGAGGCTAGCATGAGCACCCTTCAAGACCTTGTGAGCCTTGTCAAGTAAGTCAAACTCCTCTTTGAGTCTAGCAAGATCAACCCCAAGCTTGGCCTTCTCGGAGTTTAGCGCACGAGATACAACAAGAGCATGATCAAGATCTTTCTTTAATTTAGCGTGGTCATCGTTGTATGACTCCTCAAGAGCCAAACGAAGACCTCGCTCTTCCTCAAGAGCATTGGAAAGATCCGAAATCTCATCGGCATAGTCACGACTATGCCCCTCCATCTTAGAGATGGTATCTTCGTGAGCCTCGATCATGTCATTGGCTTCACCAAGTTGTTCCAAGAGAGCAACGAAGTGCTTCTTGGATTTACCCTTGAGTTTACTCGTAAAAGACTCAAATTCATTCTCCTCCACATTAGACCCCTCATGTTCATCAATGCAATCCGTCAAAGAAGGATTATTAATGATGGTAGTTTTGATGTTGGGGGTTACCTTGTTGGTGGCTTTAGCCATGAGGCACTTGGCGGTGATGTTCTCATTGGGTGAGTCGAAGAGAGACACCCGTGGGGTTGTCGCAATGGCAACGGAGGCCATGGCAACCGACTCACCGTCTTCATCATCATCATCCTCATTGTATTCCTCTTGTGCCACCAACCCCTTGGGAGGAGTCTTCTTGGTGAAGTTGCTCTTGTTGGGAAGGACTTGGCCTTGTCTTTTCGGATGAGCTTGCGACCATTGTCTTCCCTCTTCTCATAAGGGCATTCCGCAACAAAGTGGCTCACATTGCCACAATTATAGCAAGTCCTCACTCGTTGCTTGCCCTTCGCGCCACTTGAGTTGTTCGTGTTGAAGTTGGGCCTTGTGTTCTTCTTGATCCAAAATTGTCTTGAAGCAAGAGCCATGTGTTCATGATAAGCATACTTTGTATCTTCGGGATTGCTCTCCTCTTCTTCCTCTTCATCCTCTTCTTCCACACTAACCTTGGCCTTCAAGGCAAGGTTGGGCTTCTTTGATCTTTGAGAACGTAACACCACATTGTCGGCGGTCTTGTCCAAGATACTCATAGCCACAAAGTCATCCAACACTTCACTTGAGGACAAGGTGTGGAAGTTCGGACTTTGACGAATGACGGAGGACATGGCCTTGTGGTAAGGCATCATGGCCTTGAGGAATTTGTGTTTGATCCAATTGTCATCCGTATCCTTGCTTCCATGATCTCGGAGTGAGACCGCGAGAGTAGTTAATCTTCGGTAAAGCTCACGAGGTTCTTCATCTTCTTTCATTGCAAACTCATCGGCTTCATCTTGCACCACTTCATAGTTGGAGCGTTGAATGCTTGCGCTTCCCCTGTAGAGGGAAACAACATGGTGCCATGCATCCTTGGCCACGGTGAAGGGCCGAAGATGAGCAAGATCTTCGGGTGGGATTGTATCTTGGATGATGAAGAGAGCATTCTCATTGAATTGATTATCCGCGGCTTCTCTAGGGGTGAAGTTGCTTCGGTCATGCGGATAAAAACCTTCTTCAATGATTCTCCAAATATTAGTATTAACATGGTTTAAATGACGCTTAAAGCGATAAACCCAAGAATCAAAATCCTCATTTTTCACAATCTTAGGGGGAGGACCGGCATGATTCAAATGAGTGGAAGGAATCGGTCCACCATAAGTAAGTGGAGGTTCCACATGGGCAAAGATGCCGTTGCCATTTTTACACTAGAAGAAGGAGCCTTTTCACTAGTAGCCTCCCCCTTGTTGGAGTTAGCATCCGTCACCTTGTTAGTGGGATCACCCACTTTCATCGGTGCGGTGAATAGTTTAAGCCCTTCTAAGAATTTATTAAACATGCTTTCAACCTCGGTCGTCATGGAGGTTTTCAATGTGTCCAAAGCCACATTGAATTCCTCACGAGAGACCGCGGTTCCCCCATCGGCCGTAGACGAGAACGGATTCACACCGGAGTGCTCCTCCCCACCGTCTACGGTGTCAACCATACTCTTCGGACGACAAAGTCCTTAATAAAGAGATGAGGCTCTGATACCAATTGAAAGGATCGATATAGTTGACTAGAGGGGGGGGGGGGTGAATAGGCAACTAACAATTTTTAGCTTTTCTTTACCAATTTAAACTTTGCATCAAAGTAGGTTGTCTAGATATGCAACTAGGTGAGCAACCTATATGATGCAACAACAACAAGCACACACACACACACACAGCACGCAAGGGATAGAACACAAATAAGCTTGCACAAGTAAAGGCACGAGATAACCAAGAGTGGAGCCGGTGAAGACGAGGATGTCTTACCAAAGTTCCTTCCTTTTGAGGGGAAGTACGTCTTTGTTGGAGCGGTGTGGAGGCACAATGCTCCCCAAGAAGCCACTAGGGACACCGTATTCTCCTCACGCCCTCACACAATGCGAGATGCCGTGATTCCACTATTGGTGCCCTTGGAGGCGGCGACTGGACCTTTACAAACAAGGTTGGGGCAATCTCTACAACTTAATTGGAGGCTCCCAATGACACCACGAAGCTTCACCACAATGGAATATGGCTTCACGGTGACCTCAACCATCTAGGGTGCTCAAACACCCAAGAGTAACAAGATCCGCAAGGGATTAGTGGGGGGAATCAAATTTCTCTTGGTGGAAGTGTAGATCCCGGCCTTCTCAACCAATCCCTAAAGAATCAAAAATTTGATTGGCTAGGGAGAGAGATCGGGCGAAAATGGAGGTTGGAGCAACAATGGAGCTTGGGGATGGAAGAGGTGGTCAACTCGGAGAAGAAGACTCCCCTTTTATAGTAGAAGAACAAATCCAACCATTATCCACCAACTCAGCCTGCGAAGCACGGTACTACCGCACCGGAGACGCGGTACTACCGCTGGGGCACACGGTACTACCGCCCATGCAGCAGAAACCAAAACGGCCCTGATGCGATGAAGCAGAGGGCGGTAGAACCGCTGGCGCGGTACTGCCGCTCCCCCTTGCGGTACTACCGCAAGGCAGGGATAGTCCAGATTTGGGAAGGCACGGACATATAAAAATACATCCGTGGCAACTTCCGCTGAGTTGGGATCTATGCAAAAATCCGACATGGTAGTACCGCAAGCCTGGAGCGGTACTACCGTGTAGGGCGCGGATGTAAAAAATTACATCCGCCCCTACTTCCGCTTGTGTTGTCGCGCCTACCCAGAGCTCGCGGTACTACCGCATCTGAGACGCGGTACTACCATGTAGGGCGCGGATGTAAGAAATTACATCCGCCCCTACAACCGTTCGAGCCACTGGGTCTGCCCTGGGGCCACGGTACTACTGCTCCCAATGAGCAGTACTACCGTGGGCACTTGCGGTACTACCGCAAGGGCCTGCGGTACTACCGCTCCGAAGAGCAGTACTACCGCATGCCCTAGTTCAGCAACACTTAGGAGTCCTTCATTTCGCAGAGACACGGAAAAACAGAGGATGCTCCAAAGAGCCAAAGGAAGGTGGTGCAAAGGGAATAGACGTGTACGTGTTGATTCCACCCAAACCTTTCCAACGCAGACCCCCTCTTCATAGTACGGCTTTCCTACGACTCAAATCCACCGAAAAGAAACGTAGAGAAACGCCGTCTTCAAAAGTCTTCGAGGGGCATCAAATCGTCTTGTGCCTAGTCATGAAATGTCTGAAATGCTCAATGCACACGATTAGTCCGCAAAAGCATTATCATCAATCACCAAAACAACCAAGGTACAAATATGCCCTTACACATGGGTTATTCACTTCTTCGCTCATTCAAACAAAAATATATGTAAAATTGTTCTTCTCCGTTTTAAATCTCCAAATATTATAGTTTTTCGTAGAACTAGGAGTAGTTTATAATTTGTAAAGAAAATGTTTTCACTAAACCCAAATTAAATTCTGTCACTAAAACTGAAATAATCTTTAGAAAAATCAACATCATTTTTATTTTATTTGCCGTGTATATGTTCATGTTTTGGAAACTGACATAGTCATGACATCTGACATGCAGGGTGCAAAGAAACTAACCGTAGACTGAAGGATTAAGATCTAGGAGTTGGGATCTAATTCTGCTGCTAGTATATTGTCTTAGGGGTTTTACTTAATTTTGGATCCATGATGTACGTGAAAAACATAAATATGTGTAATTAAGTAATGTTGTCATAGCCTTAGATATGTGCAAATCCACAAAATATCTTAGATGTAGAGACACTTTATTTTTTCTTCCAACGGTTTACTTTAATGTGCTTATATAACATCATCCTATATTATCTCGAGTGCCTATGGGTTAACATTATAGAGGTGTGCTCTTGGGATTGACGTGATTCCCAAGGAGTTAATCTTGAAATGAAGGACGCCCTTTTAGTGAATCCGACTTTGATATGATACAAAGCTTCAGAAGGATAGCTATATATCATGTACAACTCATTTCTACTATAAGTAGACCTATGAAATCTCTGCGTAAGTTATTCATCAAGCATTTCATTTCACCAGGTTATTCCCTGTCATTTTCATCTTTCATATTTTATTTGTCAAAGCAACATGTATTTCTTGATGGATCCTCATCCTCCAAAGAACGATAACACATATATCTTGCTACAACACATCCAATAGCTTGATATACATGTATTTGGATGGTTAAGCAAAGGAAAGTTCATGATGGTATCATTACCATGGTGACTCATTCATGGTTACGCTGCAAAGCAAATGAGGGGTGCAATATTGCGAAGGCAACGAGTGTACTTGAGAGCATCCCATTAGATCAAACCAGATAAGCAACCTTGTCATACCAGTCTATTTGTGATTCTATCCATCACAATCTAATGATTTTTTACATCACAATGGACTTTATTAACTAGTAAACACACTTGCATCCGGCAACACCTTCCTCTCTCTTCATTATCTTACGTAATGCATTACATTCTCAGATAATATTACATAGTAAGTTGAATGACACTTCAGAAATAGCTTAACTTCAACGTACATATTCTACTAAAAGATAAAAAACAGGAAAAATCTGATCCGTGCTTTGGTGGACCTCATTATACGGTTAAAGGATAGCAATTAGATTGCATAATTGCACCAATATCAGATGTCAGGTGGTCCCGTCTTATTTGAGGGATATACCGACTCAAACACATCACGTTTTGATCTGTCATCACAATGAAGCTAGTCTATCTAGGAAAACGACTAGCACATGCATGTGCTAATCCATCACTTGCATCAAGCAAGCTTTCTACAGCCTGCCGACTGTGTCAACTTTCCTGGCTGCGATAGTCAGAAGTACTCAAAGTACTCCATGGAAATTGGAAATTGTCCTAATTTTTCTATGGGGCAAGCAAAATAAGAGAGGCATCACCAACATTGTACATGTGACTAGATTTTTGGTCTTTCTTTATGGATTGGGCAATATAGTATTAGTTTATCATAATGTAACCTGATTTAAATTTTATTGATAGCACCAGCAGTATAAAGTATCATCATTTGTACATGTTGTTTAGATATTATTGAAAGTCACTAAACAATTAATATATAATTAAGAACTCATCATGTTATAGGGATTTTTTGCCTTCTAAAAGATCTTTTCATGCATGATTAATTTGAGGGCTGTCAAATTTGCCCCTCCACGAGTATTAATATTTCCCTTGCTTTTACAAGTTTGTATTCTTTAGACAAGGCACAAGTATTAAGATTTAGCATTGCATGATTTTGTGGTGATCATGTGAGCACTTCAATTTGGACTGCCTACCTTTCGAACAAAATTTTGATTTCTAAGTTTATGTACATAATGTTTAGGTTAAATGCTTATCCATGTCCACTTTTCTGCTTTTGAACTTCCGTGCATACATCATACTAACAATTAGATTATTGCTTATACTTCAAGAACTGGATACAGTTTCAACAATAGAGTTATTGTGCAAATCTTTGCTCAAATATGTTCGAGCCTAATTCCAATTCTGATTATTTATTCAAACCCATGTTTTTAGTACATGAGGAAGATAACATGATTGTGCATGTTAGTAGAGTATAATAATTATTATTTTTAGTTAGTATAGGTTTTTGTTAACCCATCCTCTTCATCATACAAACGGATACAACCAAATTTATTATGGTTTATTACAATGTGATCAAGCTATGATCCCACAGGAAAGAGGGAATGATCGAAACTACGGGCCATCATTAGCTCCATCAAAGAGTAATGCGCTAACCTAGACCACTCTTCGACTGAGTTGCCCGTCATTTGCATGATGTCTAAATCGGATAATCCACTCTAGCTACTAGACGCCAAGCTCCATGAGCTCATTGGGACGCACATTCTGTAAGTGCACCCACTTGGCATTTATGAAGATTACAACTAACATTTCTTCCATACGATTCGTAGTATTATGACATTCAATTCTTAATAGTATTATGATTTTAAAACATCATTATTTCCATTTCATAGAGTAATAGTCATAAACACAATAAAAGTTGTTCCCCGCGCAATGGCCACTTTGCTAGTTCTTTGAAAAGAAAAACTTCATGTAGAGGCATATTCCTTTAAGAAACATATATAATAAAAATACAATTTGAAGTCTCGATCTATTGGTCCATTTTTTTATTTTCAATACAATTTTGAGCCAAATCTTTTTTCGGGGGAAAAGGGTTACATATTAATTAACCTAGATCGTGGCAATCCAATTTACACAAGTTTACAACCCGCTCAGTGCCCGACTGATACTGTCGTCTTTATCTCATATCTTCTCATCTGAGCCAAATTGTGGCTAACATGATTACATCCTCTCTTAATCGCTTTTAACACTACCCCTCTACCTCCTCTCATTATGGCGGCGATATCTCACTTTTTATTCAAATCTTAATGCAACTAAATTGAGACGCAAGCAAACAAAAGTACAAATTAGACTGCACAAACTGTTGATCGTCTGATACGGTGTTCTCACTTTGCTTTCTATAAAAAGCAGCGTCGAGAGGCATTTCTTCTATAAGAAAAAAAAAAGAATGGCTCGATGGGTGTGCAGAACGGTTCCAAACTGAACGAGTAGCTGAGCAGAAACAACAAAAGGCCGGGGGGTTCGAATCCTCGGGAGAGGTCAAACAAGTGCTGGAGTGCCCTCCCCCGAGACGCTCATGCGAGCGCCCTCGGGGGGATCCTTAGCCGCCGCCCCCCAACCCTCCCCTCCAGCCTCCTCCCCCTCGTCGCCGCCCTGAATAGCCTCCGGGCAAAGCTTGGCCGGCATGGGCGGCGGCGGGGTCATCCCTCCCCTCTCTCGCGGATCCTCGGCCGGTGCGGGACGGCTGCCGCTGGAGGCGCCAGGTATGGAGGGGCCTGGTGGCGCTGCTTCGGGCGCGCCTTGTGGCGGCGGTTCGGTGGCCTTGTGGGGTTTTGGTGTGGCGCGGCGGCTGCCAGGTGGTGCGTGCGTAGGTGCGGATCGGCGTCGTTGGGCGGCGGATCTGAAGCCAGGCGGCGCGGGCTGCGGGCGGCGGCTGGGGTCCGACTTCGGGCTCCCGGCGGCGGTGGATAGATCTTCCCGTCGCAAGCGTGCGGCGGGTCTGCTCGGGCGACGGCGGTTCTTCGAGCGGCGCAGCCCCGGGTGGTGACGAAGCAGTGCGTGGCCACTTGGTGGCGGGCTGGCGCGATGGCTGGCGGCGGTGCCCTCCCGGCCCAGATCTGGGCCTTTTGGGGCCCCATTTGGGCCTGGGCGGGCCTGGCCCAGCCCTCGCCTGTTACGGCTCCGATGGACGGAGATGCGGCTCATGCAGGGGGTTGCGGAGACGGTGGCACGCCTATTGCAGCGGCGATGGAAGCTTCACGAGCGATTTCAAGTTCGGCTGGGCCTACGTGCCGGGTGTGCTCCTCTTGCCGCGTCCGGTCGGTGACCGCCGATGGCGGTGGAGGTGGTTCCCTCCTGCGTGGCGGCGGACTCTGCCGCTCCTTGTTCCCAGTTGCTTCCTCTCAACCCGTCGGTCCTGCCTTGTTTCCCATTGAGAGACGGTGGTGGTGTTCCAAGATCGTGGTGGCGCATGTTGGATGGGCGGCGAGTTTGCTGGAGCGTGACGGATCGGTCGGGGTAGTGGTGTGTGGTGGACGGGGGAAATCGATGTTGGCTTGGCCGGCACCGACGCAGCGACGCCTGTGGGCGCTGTCGTTCCTTCCTGAAGGGCGTCGGACATCCCCCTCACCCACTCTCCCTCGCGTACCGGGGGAAACCCTTGGACCTGTCCGGGCAGGAGCGTCGTCATCGTCGCATTTCTTCTTGAAGGTGTTGCTTGGTATGCGTGGGTCCGATGCGCTAGGAGTGTGGTGGATTTCTTCGGAGGGCGCAGCGGTTACGGATCATCGTTGTTTTCGTTGATCCTACTCTGTTGTCGTTCCTTTCTTTTGTATTTTCTTTTCCGTTTCTTTTGGGCGTGACTGTGCTGCTTCCGTCCCAGCGCCTATCGTTGGATGTATCGGTCGTTGCTTTGCAATACAAAGCGGGGAAACTTTTTTTCGGAAAAAGAATGGTTCCAAACTCAGGTACTGTTCGTTCACATGTACGGTGTACCGGCCATAACGGGCAATCAAAAAGAGAAAATATCTAGTAGTGGTTCAGGTGGCCCTAGTAGCACACTAAATGCACAAGATGAGTGGTTCTAGGCTCGTCCAGGTGATCATCAGTTTAATGCTGAATCTTTCTCTCGATCTCATGCCAAAATCCTCGTCGCGACGTGCGGAGTGGGGAAGCGGCCGCACTGTCACACGCGCTCAGGCCCACATGTCCCTCTCCTTCGTGTGTGTGAAATCCTATGGCCATGCCAACATGTGATGTGTCACTTAGGCTTGATGATTTTGATGAGATAAATACACTGTTGATTACTGAAGTTGTCTTCGAAGCACACTACGGTCCTTATACTTGAAATACGCTTGCTGTGGTTGTTGAATTCGATTTGGCATGATCAATATGGCCACTGTTGATCGCACTTCCGCGCCCTTCACGTATGCAGCTCCGATTCGATGATATTTTTTGCATGGGGTGTTTTCTATAACAAGTCCAAATCCGCACACTTCGGCCCAAATCTTTAACGTGCGGCCAACACCAGTACAGAAAAACCCAGTGCTCGACATCATTAATATGGTGTCACTATTAAAAAATAGTGTTGGAGTTGGTGTCCACATTAGTGGTAATCTAGATGCTTGTGGCGTGCCACTTGTCCCACGCCAACACTATAATTTCTCATCAAGCGACATCCCATCTAACATGCACGTCGCCAACATTTTTTCAGCCAATATATATATATTTTTGCATACCATATAGTAGCATTTTGCATCTCACATTGCAGCGGCACATGACCAACAGTAACTGCGCGTTCGGAAGTTCTCCGCTTCCTCGCTTCTCCAGAAGCCGCGCGGAGCTGGCCCGAACGCCGCATCTCCTAGAAGCCCGCTCCGCGGAGAAATTGTTCCGGCAGTGCAATTTCTAGGAGCTACCGAAGCCCAGCTTCGCGAAAACCAGGAGCGGAAGTTGCTTCTATATTACATCCCAATGCCCTTCCGAAGTGCTACAGCAGCGAACCGTTTCGCAACAAACAGATCGACACCCGTGCCTCTCCTGTCGCAACCCTAGCTAGCCGCCACCCTATCGCCGGCCGGCGATGCGCCGCCGCCAGTTTCCGCCGCCCCTGCATATCCGCTGCGTCCGGCAGGACTCCGTCCACCGCCGCTCGCAGTCGCCGCCCGGCCATCCCCGCGGATTCATCTCTCGCATCTGCCATCGTCCCTTCCTCCGTTGGTCGCCGCCGGCAGCCATAGGACCTAGTCCGTCAAGGCTCCCACAGGATGCATGCCTGAAAAGTTGTTCCTGGGTCTGGCCAAGCTTCGTTGCAGCCTCCCTGTCTTGTCCCGATGCCTTTTGTCACCCTCGACATGCATGCCTACTGGCAGACCATGGGAGGAGTTGACCCAACATCCCGAACGTTTTCGGCTCCACGCGAGAAGCTGCAAGCGGGCGTGTGGAGGCGGAGATGAGGATTTGAAGAAGTCGGAGAGCTTCCAAACGAGGCCTAAGTTTACGGAAAAACTAACGCCCACACGTGTCCATCACCATTCATTTTGCCACGTATGAATAGATGACATCAGCAAAAATCTTTTTCGTTTTTGGCTTAAAAATGTTTTATCTCCTAATTAAAAAATCAAATTAAAAATCCGTTTTCACCATTAAATCCGTGTCAACAAGATCTTCAAAACTAGACCCCATGTTGATATGTTTCGACGAAATTTTTTTTGCCCAAAAGTTGCCATGATGTTTACGCTGTAGTTGCCATAGTGCTTAAACTAAAGTTGCCATGTGGCAATTTTAGTTTGTAGAGCATGGCAATTTTAGTTTTTTGATGATAGCAATTCCAGTACTTTGAACATAAAAATATTTTTTTTGTATGGACCATGGCAATTTTAAGTGCATGTATCATGGCAATTTTGTTTAATGGTGCATGTCAAGTCTAGTTTCTTAATTCTCTGTTTTATAATATGTCAAAATTTACTTTTAAATGTAGAAGAAAATAGTTGAAACATATCATGGCAACTTCAGTGTAAACATTTTGGCAATTCATGTGCAATAGACATGGCAACTTTTAACCCTAAAAAAATTTCGTCGAAATATATTGATATGAGATTTAGTTTCGAAGATCTCGTCGCGAGGGATTTAATGGTGAAAACGGATCTTCAATCGGATTTTTCATTTAAGAGATAAAACATTTTATAAACTGAAAATCGAAAAAGATTCCCACATGCATGCATATGGTGACATGGCGTAGTCTGTGTATTATAAGGCGTGTGGGCGGGTTTGGTTCCCACCACACGTATGGGCGTTAGCGTTGTCCTAAGTTTAACAATGGCCAAACATAGGTAGTATTTATATAGAACAATATCAGTTAATTAAATACAATCGATCTCAGAGATAGTAGCTACTGATTAGTCATTGTCAGCATGCATGCACTACAAGCGAACTAATATTTAATTAGCAATTTACTTAAGATCTAGTACTTCCTCCGTTCCTAAATATATCTTTCTAGAGGTTTCAATATGAACTACATACGAATGTATATATACGTATTTTAGAATGTAGATTCACTCATTTTGCTTCATATGTAGTCCATACTAAAATAACTAAAAAAGCTTATATTTAGGAGGGAATAGCATCTATGGCCCAGCCACACACATATTTTTAAATCATGTCAATGACGATCATCATCCTCAAGTTGTGGCATCTTGTGTTCCTGACAGTAACTACAACGACATGTCCAACCTGGAGATTCTTGTCAATGAGGAAGTCCTTCCACCCCACGACGCTTAAGACAATGCAATCGTCCATGTCCTTTATGTATGCACAGGTGGAGACGGCTCCCCTTGCTGTAAGGCATACTCCAGCATAATTTGTTTCATAGCCTCGATGCCACAACTCAGAGCTAGCTTCTTAGGCAATTTCTGAAAAAACACACACACACAGAGGGAGATGTCAACTAATTAGTCTCGCACATACTCTCGCAAGCATATCACATAGATTCTACACACAAAAATCAGTACACTTAAAGAAATGAGCATGTCATGTGCAATTATCAAAAAAGCATACACATCATGTCACATATCATCGAATTCTATGCTAAACAAATCAATCAGATTCTACATTAAGCATATCATCGAATTCTACACTACGCATATCAATCAGATTTTACACAGCAAAGCACATCAGCAGATTCTACACTAAAGAAATTTCTACACTAAGTAACATACCATGACAGGGCCGCAGGAAACATTGGTCCTTGTTAGACGGGTGACGAAAGTCTCCCCGATGTATTCATCACGTGGCGGAAGTTTGTCGAAGAGTTTGTTGGTCTGATCCTCGTTGAGCCTCATTCTTCGGGCAAGGACGGCGTCGTGAAATGGGTCCTCCTCCTCCTCCTCATCATCATCTGTGTTGAGATGAATAACAGTAACCATGGGTCTTCGTCCTCTTAAGTAAACCTGATCAATTCAACCCCAGTGAGACGATTGTGGGCGAGGAAACGATCCTCCCATCCATCTCCTCCCATAGGTCATCGTTGGTTCTTTCTCGAGCTACATTGTGTAGGCGCTCCCAGGAGCCTCAAAGATCACAATCCCTTTGGTAAGCTCATTGAATTCTAACCTCACGTTGCATGAGACGATATGTGTAACAAAAAACACACAATTGATTAATGGTAAAAGAAATAAAAAACAAACGGAAAAATAAAACTGACATATCTTGTTAGAGAAGGAGGTTTGCTACCAGCGAATGAACAAAACACTGTCAAAAATAGATGCCAAACAGTGAGCCGGTTGCAAGGCAACTGGCGCACCTTGACTTGCAAAGTTGACATGGTTGTGGCACCATTTTCCTACTAGAGAAGAAAGTTAAAGGCTAAATATCTATCAAAATAAATATACTAGACTAGATTTTTTTTGACACAAAAGCCCATCATCGACTTATACACAAAAGCATGTCAATTGATCAGATTCTACACTAATACAATTTGAACACTACTAAAAAAATCAACACAAAAGCGTACCATCGGATTCTACACAAAAGCATCCTACACTATTTAAATTGGATTCTACATTAAGCATATCAATCGATGATTCTAAACTCAAAAACTTTCTACACTACTAAAAACTTTCAACACAAAAGACTAGCATCTGGTTTTGTACTAAAAGTTATTCTACATAAATAATCTACACTAAGTACACAATCAAAATCAGATCCTACACAAAAGCAATCGGATTCCCAACTACAAAAAATTCCAGACAAATCAATCCATGGATTCTACACTACTAAATCCGATTCTAATAAGTATAAAATTGAATTCTACACTACAAAAATAAGAATTCTACAAGGAAACTAAAATCAGACTCTACACAAATCAACATAATCCATGGATTCCATGGCGCGTCCACGGACGAGGGAGGCGCGAGGGTACGGTAAGGAGAGGCACAAGGGGAGGGGATCGAATATGCTGCCAAGGTGAGCCTCTCCGGTGGAGTGGTGTGGCGATGAGCGTCTAGGTCCTCGGCGATGACGAGCGGAGAGGTCTAGAGGTGGCGGCGATGGCTGGTCGAGAGAGGGTGAAAAGGATAGAGAAGGTGAGATATGGCTAGGTTTTTTACTGACTAAGAAATAAAGGAGATGGGTCAGTGCTGGCATGGGCCTAACAGGCCACGCCATAATAAAGTTGAGCCCAAAAAACGGGATAACACAGATGGCATTGCTGCTCCTGTGATTCCCCCGAAGAGTAAATGTTATGTAGTATAGCAGCAGAAAGTATTTCCCTCAGTTAAGAACCAAGGTTTATCGAACCCGTAGGAGACACCAAGCTAACAACGTTAGCAACACCTACACACAAAAAGATAAAATTGCTTGCACCCAACAATGGCAAGGAGGTTGTCAATCCCCATGTTCTTGCTAGTTACAAGATTAAAAGCAAATATATAGTGATCGGGCAAACAACAAGAAAGTAAAAGAGCAAATTTTAGGAGCGTTTGTATTATTGGAGAATATACCCGGGGGCCATAGGCTCACTAGTGGCATCTCTACCAAAATCAGGTAATGGCATGGTAACAAATTAATGTTGGGCAATTGACAGAAGAGCGGAAATTCATAACTATTATCATTCATGACAGAATCTCACATAGACGTTACATTTGTGATAAGTAGATCGTTAAACTTAGTGACTGTTGGGAAACATAGTAGAAAATAAAATTTCCATCCTAGATCAAACCAGGAGCACTAGGAAGATGCAATAACGATTTAGATCAGATCGTTACCAACTCCAAGTTGTAGCAGAAGAAGAGTCGGTGTAGACCGTACTTGAAGTCCCTCAAACCATTCATGAACGATCCCTCGAACCAAAGATCAAAAGCACGGTCTCACTACAAATTGCAAGCATGCGGTCTTCACGGTCCGGCAACGCTTCACTTTCCAAAGTTCGTTGATGCCAGAGAATTAGAGGGTGAAGATTAGAACCATAGTAGGCTTATCATTATGAGGACTACATAGGATTATATCTAGATCTAACTGGATCAACTAGAACTATAGGAGGCTCCAAAACTTTTGTCTCTGAATAGCCAAAATTACTAGTATACATAGGTTGGAGGAGAGGGGTGCGCCACAAGGGGGAGGAAACCTCCCCCCTTGGCAAGCCAAGAGGAGGGGCAGTTCCCCTCCAATTCGGCACCCCTAGCTTGTCCAACAAGCTAGGGGGCGCCCCAAGTGTTATTGGGCCCTAGGGCCCAATAACTCTCCACCACTTGGCCTTTTTCTTATTCCTTTGGCCCATTGATATTTAATTAATTATAAAAGCCAATTCTTTTATTATCCCTAAAAACATTTTCCACCTATATATCAAGTCCCGATATTACCTGGTAAACCCCAAAACTCTTCCGGTGACCCCAAAACGCTTCTGGTTCCTCTCGAAAGAATTCCTAATATTGATAAAACTATTTCATAAATATTTTCTCATAACTCTTGCTCCACTAACACTCATCAGATCGTGATTCCCTAAGCTTGTGACCATGTAGGTTCGGTAAAACATAGACATGAATAAAACCCCTTTCGTGCAATGACCAATAGCGGAACCATGGCCATCCATATTGATCCCCATTAAGACATGAATGACATTCGAGTGGACATTTGGTTATCATGGGCTATTTACTTTGCTTCGTGATACTTTACAAAATCTAAGGTGAGATATATCGGTATCCTCTTGAGTTATTCTCACGCTCACTATACCGGTCTCCTCGTTACCTGTTTTTTCTTCTTTCTCATTGACATGTTCTGGCATCCATGTGACCTAGTCTCATGTGTCTGGCCTGACGATGATGGTTGCCGTCACACCGAGAGGGCCCTAAGAATATCTATCCATCATTAGAGGAGCAAATCTGACTCTTAAGCTATCTAGCCCCTTGTCAAACTTTCTGATGAACCTCTAAGTTGTCGTTATGATCACCGTGTTACAGATGACGTTTGAGAAATCCCAAAGTCCATCATACGCTAAGAAGTGACTATGATACTCTCATGCTCTAAGGAACTAAAGCACACGCTAACTTTGTGTGTTACAACGATTGACTTGTAATGATTGTATCTCAAAATAGAACAAACAAGTTTGGGTCAATCCAATATGATTGTTCTTCCAACATCATATTCTCAAAGTTGTTTTAGGACTATCATTACACTTAACGATATCCTAACATCCGAAAAACATGATCAAGAACAACACTTGAGCTGGTCATAGAGGCCATACTAGGAATTAGGTTTACCTTTATCATTTCACACGTGCTTATGAGTATTCCACTGAATCACATATTTCAGGATCATAACAGTTATAACATAGGATATAAAACTCTTAATAATAAACATGGAAATATAATAATACAATATTATTGCCTCTAGGGCATATTTCCGACATTGACAGCTACCACAGTTAGTCCACCCCAAGACCGCTATCCAACATGCATCTCGAAGTATTAAGTTTGCAACAAACTAACACAAAACAAGATAACATAATGTAGACACGAAGAAACCTGACAATAAGATTAATCCCCATCCTTAGTAGCAACAATACAATATGTGCATTCGTCCTTTTTGTCAATGGACAATATAATGGTCTGCTATACAAACGGTTTTTAACTCCTTCTAAACCGTCGCCTTGCCTATGTGTGAGATAGGGGGGGGGGGTCCTTCCCACACGACCCAGAAACTGTCGGCGATAGGGAGTAGGAATGCATACGTTTTGCAGAACTAAGCGTATGCGATGCCGGATTCTATCCCAAACGCAAGTTGTCACACAACTGTTTGTGATATATCAAATCACAACTCGGAAATACTTATAGGTAGAGGATTAACAGTAGTGTTGGCTTAATGAGCAGCTACTGTTATTTAGTAGTAGCACGGGCAAGCTACCCGCGTTGCAGGTGGGATTTAGCAGTAGCGCTGGCCTACCAGACCAGCGCTACTATTATGCAAGCCCCACCGTGTCCCCATGGGCTAGCCACAGCAGCAGTGTGGGTCACAGTAGCAGTAGCGCTCGCCGATGGCCCATGCTCCTACTGTGGCCAGCCTGGGCTCAGCTGCTCATCCCCACTTAGCAGTAGCGCTGGCCAGGCACCCGCGCTACAACTAATGTGTTTAGCAGTAGCGTTGGGCTATGACCCACGTTGCTGCTAAATGGGCCTTATCCTCTTGACCGGCGTCCGTTGCTCACTCTCCCTCTCCACTCTCTCTACCTTCCTCACCTTCCGCGCCATTGCCGCCATCGCCGCACCGCCGTCCTGCTCGGTAAACCTCCTCCCTCCTCCACCTGATACGTCTCCGTCGTATCTACTTTTCCTAACGCTTTTGCTCTTGTTTTGGAATCTAATTTGCATGATTTGAATGAAACTAACTAGGAGACGCTGTTTTCATCAGAACTACCATGGTGTTGTCTTTGTGCCAAAATAAAAGTTCTCGGAATTGGACGAAACTTTTTGGAGATGTATTTTAGAATAAATAAAAAATAGTGGAACCAAGAAGCACCAGAGGGGGCCCCTGGCTGGCCACAAGACACTAGGGTGCCCCCCTCCAGGCGCGCTCTCGTGGGTTGTGCCCACCTCGTGGCCCCACTGACCCTAATTCCAGCACTATCAAATCCTATTTTTGGAGAGAAAATAAGGGAGGAAGGTTCATCGCGTTTCACGAGATGGAGCCGCCGCCACCTCCTGTTCTTTATCGGGAGGCTAGATCTGGAGTCCGTTCGGGGCTCTGTAGAGGGGAACCTTCGATCTTCGTCATCACCAACCCTCCTTCATCACCAATTCCATGATGCTCCCCACCAGGAGTGAGTAATTCCTTCATAGGCTCACTGGTCGGTGAGGAGTTGCATGAGATTCATCATGTAATCGAGTTAGTTTTGTTACGGCTTGATCCCTAGTATCCATTATGTTCTGAGATTGATGTTGCTATGACTATGCCATGCTTAATGCTTGTCACTAGGGCCCGAGTGCCATGATTTCAGATCTGAACCATCTATGTTTTCACCATTATATCCATGTTCCAGACCCGACTTGCTAGTCATATCCACCTGCTACGTGCTATGATCCATAAACCCCGGGGTGACAGTAATCGGGATACTTTCCGGTGATGATCGTAGTTTGAGGAGTTCATGTATTCATCATGTGTTAATGCTTTGTTCCGGTTCTCTATTAAAAGGAGGCCTCAATATCCCTTAGTTTCCTTATGGACCCCGTTGCCATGGGAGGGTAGGACAAAAGATGTCATGCAAGTTCTTTTCCATAAGCACGTATGACTATTTACGGAATACATGCCTACATTATATTTATGAACTGGAGCTAGTTCTGTGTCGCCCTAGGTTATGACTGTTATATGATGAATATCATCCAACGAATCCACCGGTCCAATGCCTACGAGTTTTTCACATATTGTTCTTGCTAAGTTACTACTGTTATTGCTACTGTTACACTTGCTACAACAGTGCTACACAATGATCATACCTTTAACATAGGGGCCATTATTGCACGTCGTTTGCACCTCAACAGGACTAAGGGCAAAATTCATGGTGGCATTTATGCCGCTCGCTTAGCGAGCCACTTTAACGTTCAGATTTGCCTACATGATTATCCTTTGCCGCGAGTTTATCTAGATCACCATGCATTAAAGGATCACCAGTTTATCGACACTGTCGATTCTTTTCATAACATTCGTTACAACCTAGTTTTTAGTGTGAACACCCGTCATATGATTCCGTTGCCTGCACCTGCTTTGTTTGATTCTATTGTCAGGGGCAGATATAGGATCTTTCCAGAGGACATTATTGCCTACCGGAACAACCAGGCAGCAGCAGAGGAGGAGCCTCAGGATGGGATGCCCAGGTGCCTCCGCCTCAGCACTTTGACGTTGGACCGCATGGTTTCTACGGGTGGTGATTACCAAGCTAGGCCAAAAGCCTAAGTTGGGGGAGTACGTATTTCCATCGATATTACATTCATGTTCACACATTTCATTCCTGTTGTCGGTGTCCACACTTTTTCACTGTACTATCCATGCTAGATTAATTTTCTCGCTTTCTTCTTATGTGTTTGAAAAACTTTAAGAAAATCCAAAAATATTTCTTGCTTCTTTTCGGTTTTTCTTTCTAGTTTAGTGCTACATCTTGAGCACTGCGTTGGTTTTCCCTTGAAGAGGAAAGGGTGATGCAACAAAGCAGCGTAAGTATTTCCCTCAGTTTTGAGAACCAAGGTATCAATCCAGTAGGAGACCACACGCAAGTCGCCTCGTACCTACACAAACAAATAAGAACCTTGCAACCAACGCGATAAAGGGGTTGTCAGTCCCTTCACGGCCACTTGCAAAAGTGAGATCTGATAGAGATAATAAGATAAATATTTTTGGTATTTTTTATGATTTATATTAAAAGTAAAGATTGCAAAATAAAATAGATTGGAAACTTATATGATGGAGAATAGACCCAGGGGCCATAGGTTTCAGAAGTGGCTTCTCTCAAGATAGCATAAGTATTACGGTGGGTGAACAAATTACTGTCGAGCAATTGATAGAAAAGTGCATAGTTATGAGAATATCTAGGCATGATCATGTATATAGGCTTCACGTCCGCAACAAAGTAGACCGAAACGATTCTGCATCTACTACTATTACTCCACACATCAACCGCTATCCAGCATGCATCTAGAGTATTAAGTTCATAAGAACAGAGTAACGCATTATTCAAGATGACATGATGTAGAGGGATAAACTCAAGCAATATGATATAAACCCCATCTTTTTATCCTCGATGGCAACAATACCATACGTGTCGTTTCCCCTGCTGTCACTGGGATCGAGCACCGCAAGATTGAACCCAAAGCTAAGCACTTCTCCCATTGCAAGAAAGATCAATCTAGTAGGCCAAACCAAACTCATAATTCGAAGAGACTTGCAAAGATAAAAAATCATACATAAAAGAATTCAGAGGAGATTCAAATATTGTTCATAGATAATCTTGATCATAAACCCACAATTCATCGGATCTCGACAAACACACCGCAAAAAGAGTTACATCGAATAGATCTCCAAGAAGATCGAGGAGAACTTTGTATTGAGATCCAAAGAGAGAGAAGAAGCCAAGGTTGTCCGAATCGTGATTCTGAATCGGATCGGAGCTCCGATGGTTGGATCGTAAATCGTAGAATCTTCACTATCAGGATCATAGAAACGTAGATTCTAGAGACTAAAATAGTAGAATCAGAGGGGTTAGTTTGGATCGTAAAGTCGTAGAATCGTACAATAGAATCGCGATTCTGACAACCTTGGAAGAAGCCATCTAGCTACTAACTATGGACCCGAAGGTCTGTGGTAAACTACTCACACATCATCGGAGAGGCTATGGTGTTGATGTAGAATCCCTCCATGATCGATTCCCCCTCCGGCGGAGCGCCGGAAGAGGCCCCAAGATGGGATCTCACGGGTACATAAGGTTGCGGCAGTGGAAATAGGGTTTCGTGGTGCTCCTGGATGTTTTCGGGGTATATGAGTATATATAGGCGAAGGAAGTCGGTCAGGGGAGCCACAAGGGGCCCACGAGGGTGGGGGGCGCGCCCACCCCCCTGGGGTGCGCCTCCCTGCCTTGTGGCCTCCTCGCTTCTTTCTTGACGTCCACTCCAAGTCCCCTGGATTGCGTTTGTTCCAAAAATAACTGTCCGGAAGGTTTCATTCCGTTTGGACTCCGTTTAATATTCCTTTTCTGCGAAACACTGAAATAGGCAAAAAAACAGCAATTTGCACTGGGCCTTCGGTTAGTAGGTTAGTCCCAAAAATAATGTAAAAGTGTATAATAGAGCCCATTAAACATCTAAAACAGATAATATAATAGCATGGAACAATCAAAAATTATAAATACGTTGGAGACGTATCATTTAGTTAGTTGTAGTATTAAAAGAAAACCCAAAAAGATTTCTCGATTCTTCTTTTGCTTGTTGGGAGCTTTCCAGTGTAAATAGTTTTTCTCGTTTTTGTTTTTCCTTCTTTAATTTGCTTTCTTCTGGAAAATCTAAAAACTTCAAAAATATTTCAGTGTGTTTCTCTGAATTTCCTTTCTTTTTGTTGAGTCGTACTAAGGATAAGACCACGATGAAAATGTTGAGTGGCTCTCATATGCATTATTGTTGATCTAACAAAGAGGCCCAAATTACCTTGTCTTCTCCTTTTGAATAATTGTAGATTGCAGCTTAGTCCATGACACTCTTGCACTATTACTATTTTCATATCATTCGGTCGTGCAATTGAAAGGCAATAATGACGATATTTGATGAAGTGACTGTGGCAGAGTGATACGTCTCCAATGTATCTATAATTTTTGATTGCTCCATGCTATATTATATCCTGTTCTGGATGTTTAATGGGCTTTATTATACACTTTTATATTATTTTTGGGACTAACCTATTAACCGGAGGCCCAACCCAAATTGCTGTTTTTTTGCCTATTTCAGTGTTTCGCAGAAAAGGAATATCAAACGGAGTCCAAACGGAATGAAACCTTCGGGAACGTGATTTTTGGAACAAACGTGATCCAGAGGACTTGGAGTGGACATCAAGCATCAGACGAGGAAGCCACGAGGTAGGGGGCGCGCCTACCCCCTGGGCACGCCCTCCACCCTCGTGGGCCCCTCGTGGCTCCACCGACCTACTTCTTCCTCCTATATATACCTACGTACCCCCAAACCATCGAGGAGCACCACGAAAACCTAATTCCACCGCCGCAACTCTCTGTACCCGTGAGATCCCATCTTGGGGCCTTTTCCGGCGTCCTGCCGGAGGGGGCATCGACCACGGAGGGCTTCTACATCAACACCATAGCCTCTCCAATGATGTGTGAGTAGTTTACCTCAGACCTTCGGGTCCATAGTTATTAGCTAGATGGCTTCTTCTCTCTCTTTGGATCTCAATACAAAGTTCTCCTCGATTCTCTTGGAGATCTATTCGATGTAATCTTCTTTTGCGGTGTGTCTGTCGAGATCCGATGAATTGTGGGTTTATGATCAAGTTTATCTATGAACAATATTTGAATCGCCTCTGAATTCTTTTATGTATGATTGGTTATCTTTGCAAGTCTCTTCGAATTATCAGTTTGGTTTGGCCTACTAGATTGATCTTTCTTGCAATGGGAGAAGTGCTTAGCTTTGGGTTCAATCTTGCAGTGCTCGATCCCAGTGACAGTAGGGGAAACGACACGTATTGTATTGTTGCCATCGAGGATAAAAAGATGGGGTTTATATCATATTGCATGAGTTTATCCCTCTACATCATGTCATCTTGCTTAAAGCGTTACTCTGTTGTTATGAACTTAATACTCTAGATGCATGCTGGATAGCGGTTGATGTGTGGAGTAATAGTAGTAGATGCAGGCAGGAGTCGGTCTACTTGTCACGGACGTGATGCCTATATACATGATCATACCTAGATATTCTCATAACTATGCTCCATTCTATCAATTGCTCGACAGTAATTCGTTCACCCACCATAATACTTATGCTCTTGAGAGAAGCCACTAGTGAAACCTATGGCCCCCGGGTCTACCTTTTATCATATTAATCTCCCGTCAACAAGCTATTTCTATCGCCATTTATTTTACTTTGCAATCTTTATTTTCTCTTTATCATAAAAATACCAAAAATATTATCTTATCATCTCTATCAGATCTCACTCTCGTAAGTGACCGTGAAGGGATTGAAAACCCCTTTATCGCGTTGGTTGTGAGGTTCTTATTTGTTTGTGTAGGTGCGTGGGACTCGAGCGTAGCCTCCTACTGGATTGATACCTTGGTTCTCAAAAACTGAGGGAAATACTTACGCTACTTTACTGCATCACCCTTTCCTCTTCAAGGGAAAACCAACACAATGCTCAAGAGGTAGGAAGAAGAATTTCTGGCGCTGTTGCCGGGGAGTCTACGCACAAGTCAAGACATACCAAGTACCCATCACAAACTCTTATCCCTCGCATTACATTATTTGCCATTTGCCTCTCGTTTTCCTCTCCCCCACTTCACCCTTGCCGTTTTATTCGTCCTCTTTTTCCGTTCGCCTCTTTTTTCGCTTGCTTCTTGTTTGCTCATGTGTTGGATTGCTTGCTTGTCACGATGGCTCAAGACAATACTAAATTGTGTGACTTTACCAATACCAACAACAATGTTTTTAGTAGCACTCCGATTGCTCCTCTTACCGAAGCTGAATCTTGTGAAATTAATGCTGCTTTGCTGAATCTTGTTATGAAAGATCAATTTGCTGGCCTTCCTAGTGAAGATGCCGCTACTCATCTAAATAGCTTTGTTGATTTATGTGATATGCAAAAGAAGAAAGATGTGGACAATGATATTGTTAAGTTGAAACTATTACCGTTTTCGCTTAGAGATCGCGCTAAAACTTGGTTTTCGTCTTTGCCTGAAAAGAGTATTGACTCTTGGAATAAGTGCAAAGATGCTTTTATCTCTAAGTATTTTCCTCCCGCTAAGATCATCTCTCTTAGAAACGATATTATGAATTTTAAGCAACTTGATCATGAACATGTTGCACAAGCTTGGGAGAGGATGAAATTAATGATACGTAATTTCCCTACTCATGGCTTGAATTTATGGATGATTATACAAATTTTTTATGCCGGATTGAATTTTGCTTCTAGAAATCTTTTAGATTCGGCCGCCGGAGGCACTTTTATGGAAATCACTTTAGGAGAAGCTACTAAACTCCTAGATAATATTATGGTTAATTATTCTCAAAGGCACACTGAAAGATCTACTAGTAAAAAGGTGCATGCGATAGAAGAAATTAATGTTTTGAGTGGAAAGATGGATGAACTTATGAAATTATTTGCTAATAAGAGTGTTCCTTCTGATCCTAATGATATGCCTTTGTCTACTTTGATTGAGAATACTAATGAATCTATGGATGTGAATTTTGTTGGTAAGAATAATTTTGGTAACAACACTTATAGAGGAAACTTTAATCCTAGGCCGTTCGCTAGTAATTCCTCTAATAATTATGGTAATTCCTACAACAATTCTTATGGAAATTTTAATAAGTTGCCGTCTGATTTTGAGACTAGTGTTAAAGAGTTTATGAATTCACAAAAGAATTTCAATGCTTTGCTTGAAGAAATATTGCTTAAAGTTGATGAGTTGGCTAGGAACGTTGATAGAATTTCTCTTGATGTTGATTCTTTGAAGCTTAGATCTATTCCACCTAAGCATGATATCAATAAGTCTCTCAAAGCCATGGGAATTTTCATTGATGAGTGCAAAGAAAGAACCGCTAGGATGCGTGCTAAGAAAGATTGCTTTGTGAAAGCATGTTCTTCTAGTTTCTATGAAAATAAAGATGAAGATCTAAAAGTTATTGATGTGTCTCCTATTAAATCTTTGTTTTGCAATATGAATCTTGATAATGAGGGGACTGGAGATGAACCACCTTTACCTAGAAGGCGTCCCAAAAATTCGGAGTTTTTAGATCTTGATGGGAAATTTGGTAAAAGTGGGATTGAAGAAGTAAAAACTTTAGATATCAATGAACCCACTATTTTGGATTTCAAGGAATTTAATTATGATAATTTCTCTTTGATAGATTGTATTTCCTTGTTGCAATCCGTGCTAAATTCTCCTCATGCTTATAGTCAAAATAAAGCTTTTACTAAACATATCGTTGATGCCTTGATGCAATCTTATGAAGAAAAACTTGAGTTGGAAGTTTCTATTCCTAGAAAGCTTTATGATGAGTGGGAACCTACTATTAAAATTAAAATTAGAGATCATGAATGCTATGCTTTGTGTGATTTGGGTGCTAGTGTTTCCACGATTCCAAAAACTTTGTGTGATTTGCTAGGTTTCCGTGAATTTGATGATTGTTCTTTGAACTTGCACCTTGCGGATTCCACTATCAAGAAACCTATGGGAAGAATTAATGATGTTCTTATTGTTGCAAATAGGAATTATGTGCCCGTAGATTTTATCGTTCTTGATATAGATTGCAATCCTTCATGTCCTATTATTCTTGGTAGACCTTTCCTTAGAACGATTGGTGCAATTATTGATATGAAGGAAGGGAATATTAGATTCCAATTTCCATTAAGAAAATGCATGGAACACTTTCCTAGAAAGAAAATAAAATTACCTTATGAATCTATTATGAGAGCCACTTATGGATTGCCTACCAAAGATGGCAACACCTAGATCTATCCTTGTTTTTATGCCTAGCTAAGGGCGTTAAACGATAGCGCTTGTTGGGAGGCAACCCAATTTTATTTTAGTTTTTTGTTTTTTGCTCCTGTTTAGGAATAAATCTTTGATCTAGCCTCTGGTTAGATTTTTTATGTTTTAATTAGTGTTTGTGCCAAGTTAAACCTATAGGATCTTCTTGGATGATAGTTATTTGATCTTGCTGAAAATTCCAGAAACTTTCTGTTCATGAAAACAATTGTTTAAAATCACCAGAACGTGCTAAAATACTGATTCCAATTGCAGTAGATCAATAAACAAATTATTTAGTATTTCCTATTTTATCAGAATTTTTTGAGTTCCAGAAGTTTGCGTTAGTTACAGATTACTACAGACTGTTCTGTTTTTGACAGATTCTGTTTTTCGTGTGTTGTTTGCTTATTTTTGATGAATCTATAGCTAGTAAAATAGTTTATAAACCATAGAGAAGTTGGAATACAGTAAGTTTAACACCAATAAAAATAAAGAATGAGTTCATTACAGTACCTTGAAGTGGTGTTTTGTTTTCTTTCGCTAACGGAGCTCACGAGATTTTCTGTTAAGTTTTGTGTTGTGAAGTTTTCAAGTTTTGGATAAAGATTTGATGGATTATGGAACAAGGAGTAGCAATAGCCTGATCTTGGGGATGCCCAAGGCACCCCAAGGTAAATATAAGGACACCAAAAAGCCAAAGCTTGGGGATGCCCCGGAAGGCATCCCCTCTTTCGTCTTCGTCCATCGGTAACTTTACTTGGAGCTATATTTTTATTCACCACATGATATGTGTTTTTCTTGGAGCGTCTTGTATGATTTGAGTCTTTGCTTTTTAGTTTACCACAATCATCCTCGCTGAATACACTTTTGAGAGAGACACACATGATTCAGAATTTATTAGAATACTCTATGTGCTTCACTTATATCTTTTGAGCTATATAGTTTTTGCTCTAGTGCTTCACTTGTATCTTTTAGAGCACGGTGGTGGTTTTGTTTTATAGAAACTATTGTTCTCTCATGCTTCACTTATATCATTTTGAGAGTCCTACAAAACAACATGGTAATTTGCTTAAATTGAGAAATTAGTCCTAATATGATTGGCATCCAAGATTAGTAAACACTTTCTTATAAGTGCGTTGAATACTAAGAAAAGTTTGATGCTTGATGATTGTTTTGAGATATAGAGGTAGTGATATTAAAGTTGTGCTAGTTGAGTAGTTGTGAATTTGAGAAATACTTTTGTTGAAGTTTTCAAGTCCCGTAGCATGCACATATGGTAAACATCGTGTAACAAATTTGAAACACAAGGTGTTCTTTGATTGTCCTCCTTATGAGTGGCGGTCGGGGACGAGCGATGGTCTTTCCTACCAATCTATCCCCCTAGGAGCATGCGTGTAGTGCTTGGGTTTTGATGACTTGTAGATTTTTGCAATAAGTATGTGAGTTCTTTATGACTAATGTTGAGTCCATGGATTATACGCACTCTCACCCTTCCATCGTTGCTAGCCTCTTCGGTACTATGCATTGCCCTTTCTCACCTTGAGAGTTGGTGCAAAATTCACCGGTGCATCCAAACCCCATGATATGATACGCTCTATCACACATAAACCTCCTTATATCTTCCTCAAAACAGCCACCATACCTACCTATTATGGCATTTCCATAGCCACTCCGAGATATATTGCCATGCAACTTTCCACCGTTCCGTTTATCATGACACGTTTCGTCATTGTCATATTGCCTTGCATGATCATGTAGTTGACATCGTATTTGTAGCAAAGCCACCATGCATATTATTTCATACATGTCACTCTTGATTCATTGCCCATCCCGGTACACCGCCGGAAGCATTCATATAGAGTCATACTTTGTTCTAGTATCGAGTTGTAAGTTAATAGAAGTGTGATGATCATCATTCATAGAGCATTGTCCCAAAAAAAAGAGAAAGTCCCAATAAAAAAAGAAAGGCCCCCAAAAAAGGAAGAAAATAAAAAGGGGCAATGCTACTATCCTTTTTCCACACTTGTGCTTCAAAGTAGCACCATGATCTTTATGATACAGAGTCTCTTGTTTTGTCATTTTCATATACTAGTGGGAATTTTTCATTATAGAACTTGGCTTGTATATTCCAACAATGGGCTTCCTCAAATGCCATAGGTCTTCGTGAGCAAGCAAGTTGGATGCACACCCACTTAGTTTCTTTTGTTGAGCTTTCATACATTTATAGCTCTAGTGCATCCGTTGCATGGCAATCCCTACTCCTTGCATTCACATCAATCGATGGGCATCTCCATAGCCCGTTGATTAGCCACGTCAATGTGAGACTTTCTCCTTTTTTGTCTTCTCCACATAACCCCCATCATCATATTCTATTCCACCCATAGTGCTATATCCATGGCTCACGCACATATATTGCGTGAAAGTTGAAAAAAGTTTGAGATTACTAAAGTATGAAACAATTGCTTGGCTTGTCATCGGGGTTGTGCATGATGAGAGCACTCTTGTGTGACGAAAATGGAGCATGACCAAACTATATGATTTTGTAGGGATGAACTTTCTTTGGCCATGTTATTTTGAGAAGACGTGATTGCTTAGTTAGTATGCTTGAAGTATTATTACTTTTATGTCAATATTAAACTTTTATCTTGAATCTTTCGGATATGAATATTCATACCACAAATAAGAGAATTACATTGAAAATTATGCTAAGTAGCATTCCACATCAAAAATTCTGTTTTTATCATTTACATACTCGAGGACGAGCAGGAATTAAGCTTGGGGATGCTTGATACGTCTCCAACGTATCTATAATTTTTTATTGCTCCCTGCTATATTATATTCTGTTTTGGATGTTTAATGGGCTTTATTATACACTTTCATATTATTTTTGGGACTAACCTATTAACTGGAGGCCCAGCCCAAATTGTTGTTTTTTTGCCTATTTTAGTGTTTCGCAGTAAAGGAATGTCAAACGGAGTCCAAACGAAATGAAACCTTTGGGAACGTGATTTTTGGAACAAACGTGATCCAGAGGACTTGGAGTGGACGTCAAGCATCAGACGAGGAAGCCACGAGGTAGGGGGCGCGCCTACCCCCTGGGCACGCCCTCCACCCTCGTGGGCCCCTCGTGGCTCCACCGGCCTACTTCTTCCTCCTATATATACCTACGTACCCCCAAACCATCGAGGAGCACCACGAAAACCTAATTCCAACGCCGCAACTCTCTGTACCCGTGAGATCCCATCTTGGGGCCTTTTCCGGCGTCCTGCCGGAGGGGGCATCGATCATGGAGGGCTTCTACATCAACACCATAGCCTCTCCGATGATGTGTGAGTAGTTTACCTCAGAGCTTCGGGTCCATAATTATTAGCTAGATGGCTTCTTCTCTCTCTTTGGATCTCAATACAAAGTTCTCCTCGATTCTCTTGGAGATCTATTCGATGTAATCTTCTTTTGTGGTGTGTCTGTCGAGATCCGATGAATTGTGGGTTTATGATCAAGTTTATGTATGAACAATATTTGAATCTCCTCTGAATTCTTTTATGTATGATTGGTTATCTTTGCAAGTCTCTTTGAATTATCAGTTTGGTTTGGCCTACTAGATTGATCTTTCTTGCAATGGGAGAAGTGCTTAGCTTTGGGTTCAATATTGCGGTGCTCGATCCCAGTGACAGTAGGGGAAACGACACTTATTGTATTGTTGCCATCGAGGATAAAAAGATGGGGTTTATATCATATTGCATGAGTTTATCCCTCTACATCATGTCATCTTGCTTAAAGCGTTACTCCATTCTTATGAACTTAATACTCTAGATGCATGCTGGACAGCGGTCGATGTGTGGAGTAATAGTAGTAGATGCAGGCAGGAGTCGGTCTACTTGTCACGGACGTGATGCCTATATACATGATCATACCTAGATATTCTCATAACTATGCTCAATTCTACCAATTGCTCGACAGTAATTCATTTACCCACTGTAATACTTATGCTCTTGAAAGAAGCCACTAGTGAAACCTATGGCCCCCGGGTCTACCTTTTATCATATTAATCTCCCGTCAACAAGCTATTTCTATCGTCGTTTATTTTACTTTGCAATCTTTATTTTCTATTTATCATAAAAATACCAAAAATATTATCTTATCATCTCTATCAGATCTCACTCTCGTAAGTGACCGTGAAGGGATTGACAACCCCTTTATCGCGTTGGTTGCGAGGTTCTTATTTGTTTGTGTAGGTGCATGGGACTCGAGCGTAGCCTCCTACTGAATTGATACCTTGGTTCTCAAAAACTGAGGGAAATACTTACGCTACTTTACTGCATCACCCTTTCCTCTTCAAGGGAAAACCAACGCAGTGCTCAAGAGGTAGCACAGAGAGAAGCTGGTATGAACTCGACTTTATTTGTTTTTGTAAATATGTTTGACCTAGTATCCATGATTCAGCATATTATGATCAAACATGTCTGCAATGACAATTAGAGATTATAGTTTCTCATGCCATGCTTAACTAGCTAGGAGTGGAGAATGATTTATTTTGGATGTCAACATGCATTAAAATGATTGTGATGTAGTATGATGATATGGTATCCTCCTCTGAATGTTTCAAGTGGCTTGACTTGGTACATGTTCACGCATGTAGTTGAATCAAAACCAACATAGCCTCTATGATATTTATGTTCATGGTGTTCATATCCTACTCATGCTAGTACTCAATGTTGATTATGCATAATGCATGTTCATGACCATTTTCGCTCTCTAGCTGGCCGCTTCTCAAACCTATTTGCTAGCCTTCACTTGTACGAAGAGGAAATACTGCTTGTACATCAAAACCCTTAAACCAAAGTTATTCCAGATGAGTCCACCATATCTACCTATATGCGGTATTACCCTGCCGTTCTAAGTAAATTTGCATGTGCCACCTCTAAAATTTCAAATGAACATTTGTTTTGTGTGCCTGGATTGTTCATAGAGCGACGGGGGGTGGTCAATATCTTCCATGCTAAATGGGTTATTCTCATGATGAGTGTTTATTCACTCATCCTCGCACGAGAGGGTCGGTAATAGGGATTCGCAGCCCCGGCATATTTTTTTTGCAAATAATTAAACAAAAATCCCCCATGAAAGTTGTTGGTATATGGACGGTACCCGTGGATTCGACTAGCCGTCGAGTGTGTTTGTTGGTGGAGGGGGAGTAAAGCTTTACTTTTATCGCTTGGGAACCACCACTAATGTGTTTAGCATGGAAGATATTGATAACTGTTGGTCGTGACGTAAACAGGAAGGGTGCACCACTCAAAATTTAATTTATCTCTGATTTAAGCTTTGAGCTCTGGCATCTCTGCAAATCCCTGCTTCTCTCTGCGAAGGGACTATCTATTTACTTTTATGTTGAGTCATCACCTTCTCAAAGTGGCGCCAGACCTGAGAGCACTATTATCATCGTCATGCATTGTGTATAGTTAATGTTGAATGCATCATGACTAGATCTTTTCTACCATGAATTACAATTTTGAGTCGCTGCTTGAACTTTGGAGGTGCTCTGCATTTATGTTTTGCAGTCTCAGAAAGGGCTAGCAAGATACCACTGTTGTCATATTATATCATGGTTGTTTTGACAAAGTGTTGGCATTTGAAATATTTTATTATTGCTCACCAGTTGCTTATGCCATTGATATGAGTTAATATGATTTTTGAGAGTTATTGTTGACATGCTTAGTCAAGATCTTTGCTGAAAATCTGGGTGCTACTTAAGCTTATTTATGTAAACAAGAACAAAAGAGTTAGTAAAAGTTTTCCTTTATCACTTTAAGTTTATCAACTGAATTGCTTGAGGACAAGCAAAGGTTTAAGCTTGGGGAGTTGATACGTCTCCATCGTATCTACTTTTCCTAATGCTTTTGCTCTTGTTTTGGACTCTAATTTGCATGAATTGAATGAAACTAACCCGGACTGATGCTGTTTTCAGCAGAACTACCATGACATTGTTTTGTGCAGCAATAAAAGTTCTCAGAATTGGACGAGATTTTTTGGAGATTTATTTTAGAATAAATAAAAAATACCGAAACCAAGAAGCACCATAGGGGGGCCCCTGGCTGGCCACAAGACACCAGCCCCCCCTCCAGGCGCGCCCTGGTGGGTTGTGCCCACCTTGTGGCCCCATTGACCCTAATTCCAGCCCTATAAAATCCTATTTTTGAGAAAAAATAAGGGAGGAAGATTCATCACATTTCACGAGACGGAGCCGCCGCCAACTCCTGTTCTTCATCGGGAGGCCAGATCTGGAGTCTGTTCGGGGCTCCGGAGAGGGGAACCTTTGATCTTCGTCATCACCAACCCTCCTTCATCGCCAATTCCATGATGCTCCCCACCAGGAGTGAGTAATTCCTTCATAGGCTCATTGGTCGGTGAGGAGTTGGATGAGATTCATCATGTAATCGAGTTAGTTTTGTTAGGGCTTGATCCCTAGTGTCCATTATGTTCTGAGATTGATGTTGCTATGACTATGCCATGCTTAATGCTTGTCACTAGGGCCCGAGTGCCATGATTTCAGATATGAACCATCTATGTTTTCACCATAATATCCATGTTCTAGATCTGATCTTGCTAGTCATATGCACCTGCTACGTGTTACACTACAAAATAAGACACATCCGTGACATTTTGGGCCGAACGGAATTTTTTTCTGTCATACTTATGACACTTCTATGACGATAATTGTGACAAAACCCGGTATCATCATAGATGTGGTGGGGTCCTACTTCTATGACAAAAAATCATAACACAAAATGGGCTTTTCGTCCTGGGCGGGCCGGAGACGCAGCTGCATGACATTCTTTGGGCCGTCCATGACGGGAAAAACCGTGGTAGATGCGAGGGCGAGGAAAATATCGGGGTGTTCCCGGTTATGGTGGGTGGTCGGGGCCGAGCGATGCGCGTTTGTCTCGTACACGCACGCGTGCGGGTGCGAGGCGTTGGGCTCTAACTGAACCCGAGCCATTGCACTGCAGGCTACGCGTTACTGAACCCGAGCGATCGATCGATGGCTGTTAACTGAACCCGATCGAGCGATTCCTTCGCTACTGCTGCTAACTGAAGCCGATCGATGCTGCCTCTGGATGAACTGTGAGCGTTGCTGGGGGGGTTTGGATGAATAGTTCCCGGTGGGGGTGGATGAACAGGACCCCGTGGTGTCGCCTTTGG